>NW_022436995.1:10286340-10393837 GCF_009761245.1 Sapajus apella
TTTTTTTTTTTTTTTTTTTTTTTTTTTTGAGACAGAGTCTTGCTTTGTCACCCAAGCTGGAGAACAGTGGTGTGATCTCGATTCACCGCAACCTCTGCCTCCCCGGTTCAAACGATTCTCCTGCCTCAGCCTCCTGAGTAGCTGGGATTACAGGTATGCACCACCACCATGCCTGGCTAACTTTTGTATTTTTAGTGGAAATGGGGTTTCATCATGTTGGCTGGGCTGGTTTCGAACTCCTGACCACAAATGATCTACCCGCCTCGGCTTCCCAAAGTGCTAGGATTACAGGAGTGAGCCACTGTACCAGGCCCAGACTGGCTTCTACTCAGTTTTATCACTGTTGTTAAATTATCTACAGATTCATTGCCTGACCCTGGGGGATGGGCCCCCCTGCCCCTCTCCCTGACCCCAGGTATACCACCAGCAGGTATAGAGGTTTTTATATCCTTGTTTCTTTTTAAAATAAGCTTTATTTTTCAGAACAGTTTTAGGTTTACAGCAAAATTGAGCAGAAAGTGCAGAGATTTCCCATATACCACCTACCCCTACACATATACAGCCTCCCCCACAACCACAAGCCTGCAGGGAGTGGTCTGTGTGTTACAGTCCCTGAACCTACACTGGCACATCATCATCACCCAAAGTCCATAGTAGTTTACGTGAGCGTTTGCTGTAGGTGCTGTGGATTCTGTGGATTTGGGAAGTGTAGAATGGCGTGCATCCATCATTGAGGCATCAAACAGAGCAGTCTCACTCCCCTAAAAATCCCCTGTGCCCCACCTGTTCATCCCTCCCTCCCCGCAACCCCGGCAACCACCGATCTCTTCCATGGATCTTTTCACTGTCTCCATCGTTTTGCCTTTTCCAGAGTGTTGTATGGTTGGAATCATGCCGTCTGTAGCCTTTTCAGATTGGCTTCTCTCACTTAGTAATGTGCATTTAAGGCTCCCCCATGTCTTTTCATGGCTTGGTAGCTCATTTCTTTTTAGCGCTGAATAATATTCCACTCTGGTTTATCCATTCACTTGCTGAAGAACATCTTGGTTGCTCTAAGTTTTGGCAATTATGAATAAAGCTGCTATAAACACCTGTGTGCAGGTTTTGTGTGGATATAGATTTTTTTTTCAGCTCCTTTGGGTGAATACCAAGGAGCATGACGTATAGAATTTTAAAAATGGGGAAGCAGGTGAGGAGCACTTTGGGAGGCCAAGGTGGGAGGAGTGCCTGAACCCAGGAATTTGAGACCAGCTTGGGCAACAAAGTGAGACCCCATCTCAACAACAAAAAAAGAATAAATAAAAATAAAGTTAGCTGGGTGTGGTAGTACACACATGTAGTCCCAGCTACTGGGGAGGCTGGGTCAGAAGGATCCCCTGAGCCCAGGAGGTGGAGGCTGCGGTGAGCCATGGTTACGCCAGTGTACTCCAGTCCGGGTGACAGAGCAAGACTGTCTTGAAAAAAGTAAATTTGGAAACATTCCCCAAGCTGTGGATTTCTGGTTTCTCGTTAAACATTGGAGGACCTGGATGGCATGTGTCTGATGATGCAGTCAGCTACTGCTGCTGGTGTACTTTGGGGTTGGGCATGTGCCCCCTCTTGACCTCCTCACAGCCCTCACCTCCTGTAGTCTGTACCCTACCACGTCTGCGTTCGTGCCTGGCCATTTGAGTCTTCAATTCCTGGAGGAGATGGTGTAACACTTCTCAGGTGGGGGCCTCGGGGATCGTCCAGCCACGTCACTGTGAATCCCTGGTGGTCCTGGATTTCGTAGATGTGGTTTAGGTGCCCTGGAGGTTCCTGCAGCCTGGTTTTGAAGTGGGCGTGCCACCAGGTTGGCGGAATGGAGTGAGCTGCTGACATAGCTGGTGAGTGGGCCTAGCCTGCCACCTGCCACCCAGCTCTTAGTACCCCTGTTGCGCTTGGTTTTGTTCCCAGAATCCAGTCTTGATAATTTGCCTGACAATCTGCTCCTTCACGGGTACAGGATTTTGCTTTATTTCTCCTTTCCTTCTATGGACTGGACTCATTCATCTACTAACTCATTCACTCATTGAATTATTCAGCATGTATCCACTAATTATCTACTAGGCGAACGCTGCTTTAGATGTCAGAGATGCAGAGATTAATTAGATCAAGTCCTAACTCTTAGAAGTCTCCTATCTGGTGGAATAGAGGCCCTTCAAGGGTTATACTGTGTTTGGGAGATCTGCGTAAGGAGCAGCAGCTGTCAGGAGGCAAGGGCGGGGCAAACGGGTGGGCTCGTATGAGAAGGTGTTAGGGAGGCTTCCTGGAGGAGGAGATGTTTTGGCTGCAGAGAAACCCGCTCTTAAACATCGAGGAGTAGCTGGATAAACATCCATGGAACTGCAGGAATGTGCTGTGGTAGGACTGAGTGTAAGGAGGGCATCAGAGGGAGAGAACACGGGATGAGGGCCAAGCTCAGGGCAGCCATGCCCAATAGAAATAGGATGAGCCACCCAGGCGACTACAAACTTCCCAGGGCCACATTCAGAAAAGGAAAAGGACACAAGCTAAATCAATTTTATTTTATTATTATATTTTTGAGACACAGTCTCACTCTGTCACCCAGGCTGGAGTGCAGCGGTGCGATCTCGACTCACAGCAACCTCTGCCTCCTGGGTTCAAGAGATTCTTCTGCCTCAGCCTCCAGAGAAGCTGGGATTACAGGTGCCCTCCACCATGCCTGGCTAATTTAATTTGTATTTTTAATAGAGGCAGGGTTTCACCATGTTGGTCAGGCTGGTCGCAAATTCCTGACCTCAAGTGATCCACTCATCTCGGCCTCTCCAAGTGCTAAGATTACAGGTGTGAGCCACCAGGCCTGCCCTCTCTAGAATGCTGTTTATCCTCGAGCCTCAAGGAGGGAGTGACACAGGGGGTTTGTGTTGAAGAAATATCCTCCAGCTCCTAAGTGGGAAAGTGCCTGAGAGATGGAGGCTGGGAGGCCCGTGGGAGGCAGTGCAGGAAGCACTGACCGAGGCATGAGACGGAGAGGAAAGCTCAGGTATGCAGGAGGATTTCTTTCTTTCTTTTTTTTTGAGATTCAGTGTCACTCTGTGGCCCAGGCTGGAGTGCAGTGGCGTGATATTGGCTCACTGCAATCTCTGCCTTCCAGGTTCAAGCAATTCTCCTGCCTCAGGAGACCAGCCTCCCGAGTAGCTGGGACTACAGGTGCCCACCACCACACCCAGCTAATTTTTGTATTTTTAGTAAAGATGGGGTTTCACCATGCTGGCCAGACTGGTCTTGAACTCCTGACCTCAGGTGATCCACTCACCTCGGCCTCCCAAAGTGCTGGGATTACAGCGTGAGCCACTGTGCCCGGCAGGAAGATTGTTTTCAATGACTGTCTTCCAGGGAAGCTGTGATTCAGCCTCCTGAGAAGATGTGAAATCAGCAGGAATCCCACTCCTCAGGAGAGCCCCAGAATTGTCTTGAGCCCTCAGATAAGGATATAAATTGAGGGAAGTCTTCCTCAGACAATTTTACCCTCAAACTCAGGGTGCTTGGCTGGATGCGGTGGGGCACACCTGTAGTCCCAGCCCTCTGGGAGACCAAGGCCGGAGGATCGCTTGAACCCAGGAGGTGGAGGCTGCAGTGAGCTGTGATTGCACCACTGCACTCCAGCCTAGGTGACAGACCAAGACCCTTTCTATAAACAAAACAAAACAAAACAAAAAGCTACCCAGGGTGCTCACCGTCCTCAGCCCCATGTCAGGTTCGGACCCTGTCCCTCCCTCCCAGCCTGCATTTCCAGAGACTGTCTTGACTCCTTGACTCAGACAGTGTCTGCCTTTCTGCTCTCTGCCTGTCCCTCACAGATGGGGAGGGCTGAGCCCAGGGGCTGACTCTGAGCCACCGTCCCTGGGGCTCTGTCCTTGGCCTGAGCTACCCCTCAGCTCCAGCTGCAGATCTAGAGCTGCAGCCTGAGTCAGCAGTGGGACCAGAGTATCAGAACAGCGGAGGAGTCCTGGCTGTCTGCTGAGGTAGCACACGAGGAAATGGATTCCTCGTGCTGGCCGTGTGACCTCTGGCCCGTCATTTGTCCTCTTTGGACCAGTGCTTCTCACAGTGGACCATACTGGCTCCCAAAATATTGTTACTTGTCTGAATGGAGACAGACACTTGCTGCGAATGTAAGAGTAACCGTGGAGAAACGTTTGGCAGGGTGTGGGGACTCAAACCTGTCATCCCAGCACTTTGGCAGGCCAAGACGAGGGGATCGTGTGAAGCCAGCAGTATGAGACCAGCCTGGGCGAAATCCTATCTCTACAAAAAATATAAAAATTAGCTGGGTGTGTGACAAGTGCTACTCAGGAGGCTTAGGTGGGAGGATGGCACAGCTGGGGAACTGGGGAGACGTTGGTCAAAGGGTAAAAGTTTGTTAGACAGAAGGAATACCTTTTTTGAGGTCTGTTGTGCAGCATGGTGACTATCCTTAATAACAGTGTGTTGTATATTTCGAAATTGCTAAGAGTGTAAACTTCAAATGTTCTTACACAAAAAATGGTAGGCAACATGATCGATGTGCTAAAATTAGCTTGACTTTATTATTCCACATTGTAACATATATCAAACATCACCTCGGACCCCACAGATGTATGCAATTAATAATAAAACATTATAAACAGGAACAAAAGACTAGCGGCAATCTGGTCCTTCCTCAAGAAGGCTTGGGAGGTCCTGCCTGGACCCCCTTTCCAGGCGGGTGAAAGGGCAGTGAGCCTTGCAGTTCTCCTTTGAGGCAGGAGGGGGCGGCAGATACACAGGTAATCCATCTTTTCCTGCAGGACCAATTCCTTCAATCTCCAAGCATCCTCCATTTGGCACCTTCTGGATGCTGGGGACACAGTGGGAAAGAGAGGCTTTCTCCTTCTTCCTCTTTTGCCTCAGTCCAGGGCAAAGGCACCAGGGAGAGTGTCCAGGAGGGCCATCTATATGGAGATGACACAAAACAGCCCCCCTGCCAGGGGCTGTCCTCCCAGGAGGTATAGCTCTGTGGGTTGAGTATAGAGCAGAGACCTGAGTCAGGCTGTCTGGGATCGAATACTGGCTCCTTCTGTAGTTGCTGAGACCTGGGAAAGTCAATCGCTCCAAAGCCCAGCTTCCTCAAGTGTAAAAGGTGCGTGTTAATGGTAGCTGCCCTTCAGGGGTACTGGGGGATTAAAGGAGATAATTCTTACAGAGCACTTGGAACTGTGCCTGACCTGTACAGACACCTACCCAAGCAATGTGTTCATTATTGTGACAGTCTCATCCTGGCTTGCTTTCTCTCAACTCCTGTGAGGTTGAGAAACGTCACTCTTCCCTGATAGGCACTTTTCCTGAGGGCAGCCATTTCCACCAGTCACTCTGACTGTTGGACCCTTTGACATAGTGAGATTTGGCTCAGTCCTCACCTCCTCCAGGAAGTCTGCTGAGATGGACCCAAGTCCTAAGAGCCTTCTGCCTATAGCCTCGTTTTTTCAATGATTAATTCCTAATTTTTCTAATTTCTTCATCCTTCATGTCTCCCCAACCCTGTGCAGACTCTGCACGTTCCGTACTGTACAAGGCATTGTTCTGTCCCTCTTGCTGCTGGAAGACACTGTGAGGGTTGTATTGCTTGCAAGGCTGACACCAGGAGCCAAGTTGCCTGGGTTGGAATCCTGGCACCACATCTGGCCAGCTCTGTGGCTTTCAGCAGGTTGCTTGACTTCTCTGGGCACCCAGCCCTCAGTTTCCCTGTTCTATCTTGCATATTTCTGTGATGTGAGTGAAGTAATGCAGGTGAAGGCCAGGTATCTGCACTGGGCAAGTGCCCAATCATCCCAGCACTTTGGGAGGCCAAGGCCAGAAGATCACTTGAGACCAGCCTGGCCAATATAGTGAAACCCCCTCATCACTACTAAAAATACAAAAGTTAGCTGGGCATGGTGGCACACACCTGTAATCCCAGCTTGGGAGGCTAAAGCATGAGAATTGCTTGAATCTGGGAGGTGGAGATTGCAGTGAGTCGAGATCGCACCACTGCACTCCAGCCTGGGTGACAGAGTGAGAGTCTGTCTCAAAGAAAGAAAAAAAAAAAAAAAAAAAAAATCAGGCCAGGCATGGTGGCTCATGCCTATAATCTGAGCACTTCAGGAGGCCGAGGCGAGTGGATCACTTGAGGTCAGGAGTTTGAGACCAGCCTGGCCAATATGGTAAAACCCCTGTCTCTACTAAAAATACAAAAAAAAAAAAAAAAAAAAAAAAAAAAATTAGCTGGTGTGGTGGCACGTGCCTGTAATCCCAGCTATCTGGGAGGCTGAGGCAGGAGAATCACTTGAACTTGGGGGACAGAGATTGCAGTGAGCCGAGATTGTGCCACTGCACTCCAGCTTGGCCGACAGAGCGAGACTCCATCACACACACACACACTCACACACACACACACACACACACACACATACACACATCAGCAGATGAGAACACTGAGGCTCAGGAAGGAGAAGAGCTTGATTATTAAGTACCTACCAAATGCGGGGCCCTAGACACACACAATCTCATTTTTTCCTCCTGGAAGAAAGGTAGGCACTTTTGTCTCTATTTTGCACATGAGAGACTCAGTTACAGGAGTCCGCAGGACCAGGAGAAGCCAGAGTTGTTCCTGATATGAAGTATCTGATAGTTAGCATCTGATACAAAGTCCAGAGTTCCTCTTTGCCTGTTTTGTAAAGGAAGGATAAAAAGATGTGGGGTTTTTTGGGTCCCTTAGTCATAGACCTAGAAGGCCAGAAATAAACATGTATTTTCCTCTCTGTTTTGCCTGAAAACCCAGGAGGGCTTTCAAGAGGATAAAGGTGTTAGTGGGAGAGCGGAAGTCTCATCTGAGGACCCCCTGGAGTCTCTGGTCACAGGCGGCCCCTGCAGCATTAAATGCTCTTGCAGAAGAGCGTGGGAGTGAGCAGCAGGGGGCGCTACGACCTCGGCGGAGAGACGCGGCTTTCCTGGGAAACAGACCACGGGCTTTGAGTGCTTGGGAGCAAAGCTCAGCCTGAAATAGACAGGCAGCAGCACCCCACTCCCCTTACCCACTGGGGGAACTTGGACCCGAGAGCTGAGAGCTAGAGGGCTCTCCCAAAACCAAGGTCAGTATGGGCATTCCAAGCAGTGCCTTTGGAGTTTGCGGACTTGTAGTTGAAAACTTGCTCAGCACTTTCTAGTTATGGGACCCTGGGCAGCACCTCTTGGAGCCTCAGTGGCCTCATTGAACAAAAATTTGCACCTGTTTCCTGGGGCTCCCAGGTGGATCAATGCAATGATGAATGTTAATTTCTTAGCATAGTGTCTGGCATCTGTGAGAACTCAGTGAATGGCAGCCAGTGTTGCTTTTAAGGATCACGGGATGATTTGCAGGGTAGTCCCAAAGAGGCGAGGCCCCTGCCCTTCAGCATCTAGAGCCCATGGGGTGCTGTGGACAGGTGCTTTGGTTCTTCAGTGGGGCTCACTTTCTGGGACATTGGCCTATATGAGCCTCTTTCTGCAAAGCAAACTGCACACGCCCTGACAGCCCTGCTTGTCTGCAGATGGCTAAGAATCCCATTTGGGCCAACAGGCTTGCTGGAGGTCAGCGGGGAAGAGGAGAGCAGTATAGTCCCTGGTCTGCTGTGAACTTGCTGAGGCCTGTGTTACCTGGGCCTCGATTTCTTCACTTAGGTCTAGAGGAGCTGCAAGAATTAAGTGTTGAGCTCCCTCTCAGCCTAGTCTTAGCATCCTATGAGTGGTGTACCCATCCAGGAAACATAGGTACATTTTTTTTTTTTTTGAGACAGAGTCTCGCTCTGTCACCCAGGCTGGAGTGCAATGGTGTGACCTTGGTTCACTGCAAACTCTGCATCCCGGGTTCAAGCGATTCTCCTGCCTCAACCTCCTGAGTAGCTGGGACTACGGGGTGCACCACCATGCCCTGCTAATTTCTGTGTTTTTAGTAGAGATAGGTTTTACCGTATCGGCCAGGCTGGTCGCAAACTCCTGACCTCATGATCCACCCGCCTTGGCCTCCCAAAGTACTGGGATTATAGGTGTGAGCCACTGCACCCAGCCCCATACGTGCATTTTAACAGGGCCCTTTGCTGGCTAAACGTGAAAGTGTAGTTTAAGGTAAAAAAAACTAAAAAAAAAAATTAACTCAAGAGGCTAACAGGCTTCTAGCTCAGGCTCATGGAAGAGATAGCTTGTGGACAACTTCTTTCAGTAAAGAGGTGGCATGGGCCTTCCCCTTCCCCTCCATCCCTCCTGGATTTTATTGTCCCCAGGCTCAGGGTCCCTATCCTCTCTCCACAGCACCCAGCATGGTCTGCTGGAAAAAAGGGTCTGAGAGAGTAGTTTTCCCTAAGACACAAATGACTGGTAGGGCTGGAGTTGCCTATTCTGAGGAGATTTGAACTTGGGCAGGAAGAGCGTTCTTTATCCAGAGAAATTAGACTGTGTCTATGGCGTCCCAGCAAGAGACTTTGAAACTGGAAGGATATTGCCTCCATTCGAGTCCCAGCAGCCTCATGCCCTGGCTTTGCTCGGGGAAGTGCAGCTGCCAGGGCAACTGGTTCCAAAGCCCGTGGTACACAGAACAAAGAAGAATGAAGATGCTGGACGTCATCAAAATCACAAACTCCTGTGCTTCAAAAGACACCATCAAGAAAGTCAAAGATCCTCCCACAGAATAGCAGAGAATATTTGCAAGTTACATATCTGTCAATAAACTTATATCCAGAATGTATAAATAACTCTTATGACTTAACAACAAAAAGACGATTACCCAATTTAAAAATGGGCAATGGCAACATGGTGAAACCCTGTCTCTACTAAAAATACAAAAATTAGCTGGGCCTGGTGGTGTGCACCTGTAGTCATAGCTACTCGGGAGGCTGATGCAGGAGAATTGCTTGAACCCGGGAGGTGGAGGTTGCAGTGAGCCGAGATTGCTCCACTGCACTCCAGCCTGGGTGACAGAGTGAGACTCCATTTCAAAAAAAAAGGGGGGGGGGCAATGGACTTGAAAAGATATTTCTCCAAAGGAGATATACAAATAGTCAAGAAGCACGTGAAAAGAGCTTGGTGTCATTAGTCATTAGGAAAATGCAAATCAAAACCACAATGAGATATCACTTTATACTCACTAGGATGGCAATTATTTAAAAGATGGGTAACAATAGGTGTTGATGAGGATGTGGAGAAATTGGAGCCCTCATACATAGCTGGTGGGACTGTAGCCACTTTGGAAAAATAGCCTGGCAGTTACTCAAAGAGTTAAACAGAGTTGCCACATGACCCAGCCCTCCTAGGTGTATACTCAAGAGAATCAAGAACAGATCCGTACAAAACCGCCTATGTGAATATTCACAGCAGCTTTACTCATAATAGCTAATAAGAGGAAATACTGTCCATCAAATGATGAACTGATAAATTAGCATATATCCATACAGCGATTTGAATAAGTGAATTCGGCCATTAAAGAGGAATGAGGCACTTATGCAGGCTACAATAGAGATGAACCTTGGAAATATGGTGCTAAGTGAAAAACCCAGAGACACAAAAGGCCACATGTTGTATGATTCTGTTTAGGTGATGTCCAGAATAGACAAATCCATAGAGACAGAACGAAAGTAGATTAGAGGTTGCTGGGATTTGAAGGAGAGGGGGATAGGGCATGACAACTAACAGGTATAGGGTTTCTTTTCAGGGCAGTGAAGATGTTCTAGAATTAGATAGTGGTGACGGTTGTACAACTTTGTGAATGTACTAAAAACCACTGAATTGTACACTTTAAAGGGCAACTTTTTATGATATTAGAATGCCATTGCATTTTTTTTAAGCTCACAGAACCCGGGTGTGGTGGCTGACACCTGTAACCTCAACACTTTGGGAGGCCAAGGTGGGAGGATTGCTTGAGTTCAGAAACTCAAGACCAGCCTGGGCAACATAGCAAGACCTTGTCTCTACAAAAAATTAAAAAAATTAGCTGGGTGTGGTGGTGTGTGCCTGTAATTCCAGCTGCTCAGGAGACAGGTGAGAGGATTGCTGGAACCTGGGAGGTTGGGGCTGCAGTGAGCTGTGATCATGCTGCTGCCTTCCAGCCTGGGGGACAGAGGGACCCTGTCTCAAACTGCACCCCTGTCACACACACACACACACACACACACAGACAGAGCTAATGGAAAGAATAGGGAAGTTCTTGAAACCTTTGTTACGTAATAAATGTGCCATTCTCACACCCCACCTGCAGCTACTCTAGTATATGTGGTGAGTCTTCTGTAGGGCACATTTTCCATGAAGATGGGAATGCCCCAGGAGGCCCTTCAAAAATGTGTGTGTAGGGTATTTCTGGTGGTCATGATGTGAAGAGGCCACTGCTGGCATGATTGGGTGGCCTGTGAGAAACCAAGGCTCTGAGACACTCTGCAATGCATCGGCCATCTGACAGTGAGGGACTGTCTTGCATTCCACATGACTTCTAAGTGTCTCTCAGGACACTGAGGGAGGTTAGATTAGACAATCATCTAATCTCCCTCAGTTAGATTAGATAATCATCTAATCTAACAACTCAACTTTGCTTTACATAATAAACGTCAAGCATATTTGCAAGGCTTTAATGTACACCAACTTTTCAAAGAATATAGCTGCCCTGTCATTTGGAAGACTGCACATCTCCTGTTCAATGTCAGTAATCTCGCCCCCAACATGAGATGTTCTGTGTGAAAATGCTTCTGGGAACATATTTCCTTTCCTCTCATCTCTTTTGGTTTATCGTCTTTTTTTTTTTGAGGCAAAGTTTTGCTTTTGTTGCCCAGGCAGAGAGTGCAATGGCACGATCTTCACTATAACCTCCAACTCCCTGGGTTTTTTGAGATGGAGTCTCACTCTGTGGTCCAGGCTGGAGTGCAGTGCCGCGATCTTGGCTCACTGCAACTTTTGCCTCCCAGGCTCAAGCAATTCTCCTGCCTCAGCCTCCTGAGTAGCTGGGACTACAGGGGTATGCCACTATGCCCAGCTAATTTTTTGTATTCTTAGCAGTGATGGGGTTTCACCACGTTAGCCAGGATGTTCTCCATCTCCTGACCTCATGATCCACCCGCCTCTGCCTCCCAAAGTGCTGGGATTACAGGTGTGAGCCACTGTGCCCGGCTAATTTTTGTACTTTTAGTAGAGACAGGATTTCGCCATGTTGGCCAGGCTGGTCTCAAACTTTTGGCCTAAAGTGATCTGCCCACCTTGGCCTCCCAAAGTGCTAGAATTATAAGTACAAGCCATGGCTCCCCAATACCACTTTCATGTTTTTTGGAACGTGACTTCCTTCAGACAGTCTCCTAATTGTATTTAGAGTGTACCATGATTCTCTTCCTGCACATTATTTCTTTAAAAAGTTATATTGAATTTTGGAGACTTTTTTTTCCCCCTGTAAATACCAGCCATAAAGCACTGTTTTGAAGATACGTATGTTCTGCCGAGGAGTGGTTATGCAGGGAGAATGCTAACCGGGGCGGAGTTCTGAGGGGAGACCTGAACTTTGTTTCTCTGAGCACAGGAAGCAGTATGATTCTCTAGTCCTGATAGAGGATTTTGGAGAATTGTCAAGTACAGCTTGAAGGACTTCTCATTCTTCTTCAGTTCACAGGGAAAAGGCAACGAGGCCAAGGATTTCTCCAGGGTCATCCAGTGCCTGTGTAGAGCTGAGCCGGGAACCCAGGCTCCTAGCATCCAGATGGGCAGCAGCTCTGCACTTTACACCAGGATCTCAGGCTGACAAATTGGAGCAGCTTGTGGAAATACAAGCCACCAGACAGGTTTGGTGGATCAGTCACTTCGCCTTGAGCAAAGCAACCTCCAGACATCAAGTAACTAATGTATCGTGTTGCCCCTGCTGGTAGAAGGTTAGTGGACTCTTGGTAAACACCTTCTAGCTATTTAGGGAACTCAGCCTGGGGATCAGACTGGACCTTTCAGCACAGTCAAGTCAGGATGTGAGAGCCAAGCAGAGAGGCTGGGAGGTGGGACCCAGTGGTCTGCAAATCCTGTCTGTGCACCTGATGCTGGGGATGACGACGTCGGCAGTCCTGGCTTCCAAGAAAGCCAAGCCCACAGTCCTAAGGTGCTTCTTCCAGGATGGCACTGCAGATGCATCCTGATGAGGGTGTCGTAGCCTGGTTTCCCCCAAGCAGGGCCCAAGTCAGAAGCTTTTGTGAGATAAGTGCTTTGAGTACATTCCCAGGAAGCTGGGAAGTGGGTAACCGGTACGAGGAGGCATGATGGTCTCGCTTCTGCTCACTGTTGTGAGGCCTTATAAGAAGCCTCCTGAAAATGAGTCCCAGAAGAAGGGGTGCCATTTATTCATTCCCCCTTTGATCCGGGCAACCCATGTAGCTACAGTGCATTTGGGTGGGCACCCGGTGGGTTCAGGGCTTCTAAGGCAGGAAAGACTGGGCCGAAGGAGAGACAGCAGGGAGGATTCAGAAATGCAACTGGGAGGACGGCTTGCACCTTCACAAAACAAGCAAAGCAGCGTGGAGCTGGTAGCCTCAGGGCTGACTGGGGTAAGGAGGATGGCCAAGGGGGTCTGAAGTGCTGTCAAGAGGGCTCTGGGACAAGTGGCTGGAGGAGGTGAAACTAGGAGCAGATTAGCAGTTGGCGACAGTCCAAATTCCAGAACATGCGCCTCTTGCCCTGTGCACGGTGCAAAGGGAGAGGTGTAATATATCGCAATCAAAGGAGAGAACATTTCAATCTCCCCAGAAAGTTCTCTGTGTCCCTGTTGACCTGCCCTCCTGCTTTCAGTTCTCAGAGCAACAGTGTTGTATGGTCCCTCGCCCCACTCTTTTTTCTGTTCCTCTCCCTCCGTCTCCTTCCATCACTCTCTGTTCCTTCCTCATGCCCCTCTCTAGTCTCCTAAGCCTGTGGGGAGCTTGGCTCACCTGCTGAACTACACTGGATGCTCTTTGAGAGGAGGAGACGCACCGTGTCCGCTCCTCCATCTTCCCCCATCCCCAGTGAACATGTATCTCAGATGGCAGCTAGTGGCCCGGCCCCTTCTGAAATCTGAAAAAGCTTGACTGAAATCCTCATTTCATGTCCCAAGGGAGCCCAAGGCCCTCTAAGATGCAAATTCCTGCAAACTGTCCCCATCTGCTTTGGCTTCAGACTGCAGCCTCAGTGGGGTCTGATTTTCCTTCCACTGTGAGTTTCAGCTGTTTCTTTATCTCCTCCCTGCAGTTGACCCAATGGTTGGGACTGGAACTTTCTCCTTAATCTTCCTATTCTAAAATCACTGCAGGTAGTAGAAAAGTGACAGAAGATCTTGGGTCACCAGGAGGTGTCTCATTGTGCTCCGAACAGCGATAACATCAAAACCTTTCATGTTTTACATTTTACTTTGAAAAAGTTCTGCCAGCCTCCATACCAACGGGCTATTCCTTCCCCTCCCTTTTGAGAGACAAACCTCCCCCAACCCTTCTGGGTTCAGGCCGTCACACTCTGGAGCAAACCAGCCAGGGTCTTTCCGTTCTGGACCAGCTCTGTAGGACCAAGGCCACCTGTGTCCTCAGTCAGCCCAGGGGTCTGGTCTGCAACAGAACTTCACCGTCAGCAGGAGGTGCTGGAGCTAAGGCTCCCATGGTGACCCCAGAGCCTCCTCATGGTTCCCTCAGGATTCTGGAAGCTCCATCCTGTGAGGTTTGGCCAGAGGCCTCCCTGCCCCAGGGGCCTTCTCTCTCTTCATGTCAGCTCCAGGGGGACCTGGCATAGCTTCATTCAGGGATTGGAGTCAGATCTCAAACAAACTGCCTTTCTCAGGGAGACAAGCACCCCAGAATCCACTGATCTCCTTCCCCAGTGGCATAGTGTTGCGATCTTAATCTCTCCTGGCAGGCCATGCTGGAAAAAAAGAGCCAGGGGAAACAGGATCTTTCTGGGCAAAGCCAGGGCTACGACCCCGTCCACTCCCTCGCACCCTGGGCGTGCCTTGCCCAGGGGAGAAGCGCTTCCTCTCAGCGGCACCCAGGCACAGCCCCACAGTTGCAAGCTCACAAGTTCTCAGAGCTCTCTTTCTCTTTGGCTTTGCCAGCCCAGTGCTAGGCTCTGGGCACTTGGGCTTCAGTGAAAGGTCTCCCAGCTCATGCCCCTTCTATCTGGAGGAGGATATGTGGAGAAGAGAAGGGAAAGAATTGGACTGCCAAAGCAGAGAACCTGGGCTTGCCCACTTTGCCCAGGCAGGATATGTCATTGTGTAACTGGCTATGTGGCCTTGGGCCTCAGTGTATGCATCTGTAACCCAGGCATAATATGTCACAGTCAAAGGATAGAACATTTTGACCTCAAAACAGCCTCTCGTGTCCCTTTGTACCTGCCCTCCACCTGCTTTCAGTTGGGATAGCTGGAGTGTCGGATGATGGCATCATACAGGTAAATTCTTTTACGGCTGGCTGTTTCACTCGGCGTGATGTCTGTGAGGCTCATCTATGTTGTTGAGTAGATCACTTATTCGCGCCTCTGTCATGCTGAGGAGTAAGGCATTGCACGGAGAGGCCACAGTTTGCTCATCCACTCACCTGTTGTTGGACACCTGAGCTATTTTTGGCTTTTTTTTCCAGTTTTTGGCTATTGCAAATAAAGCTCCTAGAAACTGCCACGTCCAGATTTTTGTGTGAACATGTTTTCATTTCTCTAGGGTAAAACCAGGGAGAGCAATGACTGAGTCATACGTTGAATGTGTGTTTCACTTTACAAGAAATTGTTGAACTGGTTTCCAAAGTGGCTGCACCGCTTTGCATTTCCACCCGCAGTACATGAGCGTTCTAGCTGCTCCATCTCCTCATCAGTACTCCGTCCTGCCTGTCCCGCCCTCTTCCTCCTCCTGTCCCTATCTGCAGCCATTCCCCATGACCCCAGGCCTATCAGTGCTTCTTATCCACTTAGCTCTCCTGCTCTCTCCCACCCCTGCTTCTCAGGCCTGGCTGAAGCCTTAGCATGGGTGGAGACTCCAGGGAGATGCAGAAAAACCTTCAGGTCAGCTTTATTTGAGATCTGATCTGAGACCTAAGTCTAAATGTAGCCTTTTAACTCTACAAAGCAGATACCTTGGGACCTTCTCAGAATCTCCTGGCTCCCTGTCTCAGGGCCAAGAATCTTTCTTTGATCATTTTAATGGTTTCTTTCTTAGTATTCAGGTCCATGCTCAAATGTCACCTTTTCAGAGAGGCCTTTCCTGACCACTGGGAGCAGAGCCAGGCTTTGTGGGGTCTGAAGCTCATGTGATTTTTGAGAGCGGTCTTTAGGAAAAAAGAGTACACCATTGTGAATATAAAATGTGGTCCGGAAGCTTCTATCATGGGAACAAGAAGGGACCCAAGTGAGCAAAGGGCCCTGAAGCTTAGCTTTATTATGGTAAATTCACTTCTGCTGACCTCACTACACAAGTTTCTGCTCCCCTGTCCCTCTAGTACAGCTCTGTTCCTTGGCGTCTTCATCGTCATGGTGTGCATGGCTACTGATGTCATGTTCTATTTGCTGTCTGTCTGGAGAGCATGCTCTATGAGAGTGAGGGGTCACTGGTTCACTGCTAAACCCCCGGCCCCCAGAACAGTACCTGGCGCATGGTGAGTGCTGGATAAGCATTGATTAAACACATGAATAAATGACTTTCCAGTGCTACTGGTTTTCTATTTGTGGAAGTGAGATTGAGTTTTTAAAGTGAGTCAAGTTATAGAAAAATATGAAGCTCATGGTACATGGCAGTGGTGCACAGAAATGGCCAAGGTCATGGTGAAGGAAGTGTGGGGGCTGTGGATGACAGCCTAGAAAACTGGCGTTTGGTGAGTGCATGCTAGGGGCTGGGCATTTTCTATCCACGGTCATCTTAGACTTTCACAGCAACCTGTGAGGCAAATATCTCTATCCCCATTTTGCAGGAAACAGAGGCTCAAGGAAGTGAAGTCACTCAACCAAGTGTCATAGCACTGTTAAGTTTGCACCCCGGTTCTCCCTTTCTCTTGCCCTGGCATGGCCCTCGAAGCTACTGACTCCATGGTCCCTACGGGGATGGTAGAGGTTTAAGAGAGTCAAGTAGTCAAAGCTGAACCCCGGGGAAGTTGGGGTTACAGGGCATGGAGAAGAGTCATTGGATCATGTTTTCTGATGGGCAGCAGAGAGGGAAAAAGAAGGCTCTGTGCTCTTTCAATCACCTCCCGAACAACATCCCCACTCAGGTCAACTTGAACTAGGTCAGCCTGGAATGAATCCATGTTCATTGTTAAACAGAGGCACAAGGGCCTGGCCTCCAAAGGAAGTGAGCTTTGAGCAGCTTCCAGCACTTGATTTCATTTAGAGACAGTAGGGAGAGTACCTGGGAGCCCAGAGTCCCTTCCTGCATCAGATGCCAGAAATTCCAGCAGTTATAACACCGCTGAGAACCTGGGTGAGCAACTTAACCTGTTTGTGTTAATGTTTTCTCTTGTCGACGTGGGCACAAAGCCATCCACCTCCCAGGTTGACATGAGGATTAATTAACGTCATGCACGTGAAAGAACTAAATGCCCGCGAATTCTCTCTCCTCCCCTACTTTTATTAAAAGTCCTTGAACTTTAGATTTTTGGCTAAAGTCGGTCTGGTAGCCCTTTGCTGCCTCTGCTTGGAACACTCACCTTTGCCCCAGGCTCTGCATCAGGTGTCATCTTCAAACCAGCATCATCATTGTAGTCCATCCTTTTATTTAGCACCTACTATGTGCCAGGCACTGGAGACTCATCCTCTCTTCTTCACCCTCTTTGCTGTTGGAGAGAATGAGGCCCCACAGATAGGAAGCAGTGCAGCTGGGGTCAGGATCAAAGCTCTTACTCCATTCTCTAAGCCATTTCCTTCCTCTGTCTTCCTCTCCACCATCCACTCCAAGCCCAGAATGCTACATGGCTTCACTTTTACACATTATAATATTGATTTATGATAGTGATTTATGGAACTCTCATTCTGTGTGGGGCAGGGTCCTTCCCAGCCCAAGACAGAGGGAGAGGACAGCCTCATTCTTGCCTTCAGGGAGCTCAGAGAGTAGCAGGAAGACAGACAAATAGTAAGGAGTTTGAAAGAGTGGGGCAAGTGCAGATCAGCGGGGCCTGCAGTGCTGTGGGGCACATGCTTCTGTCGGGGAGGCCGGGAGCCCAGAATGTGAGCCCTTCAAGTGGGATCCATCAGTATTCTCTCAGTGCTTCGTGTGCCTACGTGTGTGCGTGCAAGTGTAAAGTGACAGTGATGAAGGTTAATGGGACATAGTTGCTATCTCAACTTACGGTGTTTGTGCAGTGCCTCCCGCCATCTCCCTCCATCCTGAATCTCAATTTTCACATCTTTAAAATGAAGGCTTGGACACAAGCATAGGTCTACAGACTAGAACTTGTTGATGGCAATTTGGCATTTTTAAAAATCCATAGGCAAGATGTTTAACTGGAAGTCCTGACTTCTAACACATTACTTTGAGAAGCAGACTTAAAAATGTACACATGGCTTAAACTTCTCACTATGGAATTTAAAAACACATATATAAAATAGACAGAATAAGGTCAGGAACCCAATGTACCCAGAACCTGGCTCAATAGTTATCCACATTTTGCCATTCTTGAAGAAATGGATTCTTGATTAGCTAAATACCTTAGATATTTTGTAAACATTGAAGGTAATTTGTGTAATGCCTATTGTTTTTCTCTGATAAAAGAACGAGAAAAGATTTAAAAATATTTACAATGTTTGTTGGAGAAGCTAATGCAGACATGCATCTGTTGTCTGTCTACAGTAACTTTAAAGGTGCATGCTAGAGAATTCAGATACTTTGGCTAGAGGGAACTGGCCAGGGAAACACCCCGCTACTCCGTCTCTTGAAGATCTAACATTCTGTGGTTCTCTTATCTGTAAAGAGAAAAAGCCCATTTATAACTTTTCTAGTCTGGTTTTAAATGTGGTGGCAAAGATTCAGGAATGTGTTTGCTTGGAACTCGTAACCCTTGGAGATTCACTTAGAAAACAAGGCCTCGTTGTCTCCTATTCTGACTCCCAGGACACAATTTAATGAAATGCCCTCAAATCCAAATTGGCTTCAGCCTAACTCACAGTAACTGCAGTACTCTGGGGAAAAAGCAGAAACCAGGGGGGGCAGAAAATGTGGCTTTAAGCCTCAGCTCTGTACCCATTAGCTGTGTGGTCTTGAGAAAGTTACTTTCCCTTTCTGAGACTCCATTGCCTCATCTGTAAGTGGGTTTTCACCTGGGCCTTCTCTGTGGATTCTTCCCACTCTGGGTGGCAGTGGTCTGTGGCCAAGTGCAAGGAAGGAGTGTTAAACACCATGTAAGATGTGTAGATATGTGTACTTGTACTTGTTCATTTATTCTTCCAGGAAATGATATGCTAGAAGGCTTTGATATACTTTAGAAAGGTCAACAGTTTTCTCTGAGTTTATTAGATGCTCTGCACTTAACAAGAGTGAGCCAGATGTCAACTGGGAACACTTAAGATCTGCACCAGAATGGCTTGAATCCCCATTCCAAAGCACTCTTCACTCCTGCAAAGATTTCTATGAATCCCCAAGGGACCCTATGTTCTCAAGGTGCAAATCCAGTAACTCCCTCTCTCTCTTCACTTTACATGGCCCACAAGTAGAATCAGTCCATTGCTGCTCCACCCCCAAGAGACCCACATTCATGAAGATCTTGGAGCATGACAAACTTCCCTCTGGGAGCAAGCCACAGTGAGCATCGCCCCATACATAACTTAGAATCATGCAGTGGCCTTCCTTGTTTTAAAATGTTGACTCAGCTCTTTGCCCTCCGCACCACCTAACCTTCCCCTACTTTCCTGGTTTCTCTGTCTCCTCTTTTTGTTCTTGGATGCCCTCTCCTTCTCTCACTTGGTTGTCCAAATACATTTCCTTCTATTTTTCAGAGCAGTTCAGCACTGCTCCAACCTGCAAGTGCACACACCCAAACCTGTCAAGGTGCTTACCAGGCAAAAAGATTTCCACTTAATAGGATCAGCCTTCCACAGAAAGGAGTTGTTATCACACAGATTAAAAATAAAGAGTTGCACAAGAATATAGCCCTAAAACCACTCGCTACTCTGGTTCGTTGTCTGAAAGATCTGGCCTTACGTTATGAGACATCCTGCAGCACTTGACATGGTTCTGTCCACCCTGGCTCCTGGTTCTCCCCTCCCTGGCTCCTGGTTCTCCCCTTTCCTCTGAATGGTACCTTTTCTGCCTCCTCCTCTTTGGACTTCTGGGCTGCCTGTGTGGGAGTGAAGGAGAATTCAGGAGTTTGGCTTTGAGCATCCATACAGGTGGCTTCTGCTGTGGAGTAGAGCTGGGCACCGTTCACTCTTCCTGATGCTCTCATATAATGGATCTTTAGCCTCAACTGGTGAGTCTTTAGAGCTGGTTCCAGAGCACGAGCTTGTTGAGGGATGCAGAGAATGGAAATCAAGAAGCAGCCACAGAAAGTGATGCAGTTTGACACGGCTGGGAAGGGGCGGTGGCACCTGAGAGAGAGAAGCAGCCTCCTACCCATGTCCAGAACTCTCCAGTGTGTGCCAGTCTACATGAAGAGCTGGAAAGAATGGTCTGTGCTTTTGTACAAAGGTGGACTTTGGCTCTGAGTGGGAAGTGATTTGCCTTGGTTCCCACACAGGAGAAAACCTGGTCTTGTGCCTCGAGATGTGGCTGGCAGATTACAGGAGAAAACAGAATAGGGGAGAGGGGAGTGGGGAATGGGTATGTACAAATTTCTTCACTCAGATTCTTGAGTTGAGCCTTGAAAGATGAGTGTGGACATTTGCCAGGCTGATCCACTTTGATAGGCGAATAAATCTGGGTGGGACAGGTGCGTGGAGAGAAAAGCTCGCTGCAGGCCAAGAGAGCAAGTCACACAATCAAGGCCTGGAGGCTGAACAGCTGGCATGTCTGATGAACCACAGACAGTCCTGTGAGGCTAGATTGGAAGGGTTGTTGGGTGAAAGATGAGGCTTTTGTAAGCTCTGCAGAGACATTTGGACTCTGTCTTGTAGGTCTCAGAAAGTCATGGGAGAGTTCTAAGTAGGCAAGTGACATTGTCAGATGCATGCCTTGGAAAGACGCCTTTGGCTGCTGGGTGGCTTCCAGGGGCTGATGGGGAGCAGGGAGGCCAGTTATGCATCTGTTGCATCATCTAAGCAAAAATTATGACAGAGCCTTGGCATAGAAGGAATGGAAAGGAGCAAATAGACATCAAGGAGGTAGAATTTGTAAAGTGTAGTGGATTAAGTGTGAGAAGTAATATTATACATCTGGTTCATTTTAACTGGTGCATAATACTCCATTGTGTGAATAAACCACATTTTAGATTTTCATTCTCCCGTGATGGTTATTTCCACTTTCTCACTATTACAAACAGGATTTGGATGAACACCTTTGTACTGTGCACATGTGAGAAACTGTCTTTAGGGTGGTTATCTATAATTGGTTTTTCTGAGTTGAGAGGTTTGCACGTCTTTAAATCTACAGGATATTCTCAAACCCCTCCTTAAAGTGATTGTACCAATATGCTTTCCCATCAAGTATAGGCACTCCCTTTTCCTGTTTCTTTCAAGTCTGTTATCAGACTTGCAAGATTTTGCCAATCTGATTGGTGTGAAATGGAATCTTTCTGCTGTTTCAATTTGTTTCCCTGACTATTGGTGAGATTAAGCCTATTTTAATACATGTCACTATTTTCTTCTGTGAATTGCCTGTTCATATGTTTTGCACAATTCTCTGTTGGATTGTTTGTCTTTTTCTTACTGATTTGTTGAGGTTCTTTATATATTCTAAATACTAATCCTTTGTTGGTAAAATATCTTTTTTCAATCAGTGATTTTTCTATTTCATTTATAAAAGTGTTAGGCAGAAGTTTTGAATTTTAATATGTTCTAACATTTCAAAAATTTCCTTTATAGTTTGTAGTTAATGTATTTTTATTAAATTTTTTTCTGTGCTGAAATATTCTTCTGTATTTCTCCTACTTTTTCTCTAAAAATTTAAAAGTTTTGATTTTTCACATTTGTATGTTTAAGCTCCTTGAATTGTGTGTGTGTGTGTGTGTGTGTGTGTGTATGTGCAATGTGATAAAAAGGCCTAATTTTACCTTTTACTTAGTTAGTTTTTCCAGTGCTATTTATAGAATGATTCATTTCTTCATTCATCATTTACAGAATAATTCATTATACTGATTTGTAATTCCACGTCTGTTATATATTACCTATGTTAAGTTTATGGGTTCATTTCTGGGCTCTATGTTTTATTTCATGGTGTATTTGTCTATTCTTAGAGCAACATCACAGTGTGTTAATTGTAATAGCTTTATAATGATTTATTTTATCTGGCAACATAAGTCTTTCAATTTTGGTTCTTTTATTTCAACATTGCCCTGGCTATTCTTAGCCTTGTTTACTTCCATATTAATTTTAATATCACTTTAAATTCACTGTGAAAAATATCCTTTGGGATTTAAGAGGGAATGACGTTGAATTTGTAGCCGTAATTTTGGGGAAATTGCTGTTTTTTTTTTTTTTTTTTTAGATGGAGTTTTGCTCTTGTTGCCAAGGTTGGAGTGCAGTGGTGCAATTAAAGCTCACCTCAACCTCTGCCTTCTGGATTCAAGTGATTCTACTGCCTCAGCCTCCCGAGTAGCTGGGACTACAGGCATGCACCACCACACCTGGCTAATTTTGTATTTTTAGTAGAGACAGGGTTTCTCCATGTTGGCCAGGCTGGTCTTGAACTCTCGACCTCAGGTGATTCACCTGCCTCGGCCTCCCAAAATTGGGATTACAGGCATGAGCCACCATGCCTGGCCGCAGAAATTGCTGTTTTTAAGATATGAAGTCTTTCCATCTGTGGACATGGTATACCACTCTATTATTTACATCTTCTTTAATATCCTACAATATAGTTTTACGTTTTTCTTGCAATAAACATCTTGAGAGTTTTTCTGTTAGATTTAATTCTAAAAAACATTATTTCTCATTTTAAAGAAAATATGTCTAATGTTTTACCATTGAGTGCAATATTTTCTGCATATTTTTCAAAGATATCCTTTTATCAGGGTAAAAAAGGTCCCACTTTCCCAAATTCTCTAAGAGGTTTTACTCTTTTTTCTTTTTTTCTTTGACTTTTGTTTTTAACATGAAGCTCTGAATTAAAATATAGATTTCAATTTTATCAAAATGTTTTTAAAGTATAGTTTTTAAAAATCTGTTAATTTGGTAAATTATGTTAGTCATTTTTCTGAAGTTAAACTCTCCTTGCCTTTCTGAGGTGTTATTTGGATACATAGATAACATATAGGTAGATAGATAGCTAGATAGATGATAGATAGATGAGTAGAATCATGAATAGATCACGATGTTCGATCTGCAGACCTCTGTCTTGAGGAGAGGGGAGTTATAAAGGAAAGGAAACAGTTTAAAAGACAGGAACGTTTCTAAAGGGTCTGGTGCTCTCTAAACTCAATGCATGTCTAATGCCGGCTTTCTCTGCTTGGCATTTCATGGATTTCTCTGAGCTCCGCCTACCCCATTGGGAACTTCCAGCTGTAATGCCTCTGGCATGGTGATGTCATGACTCCAACTAGCCAACTGGTCTTCTCTGCCAGACCCTCTCTGTTTGCTCCCATTCCTCAGAGGGCAGACTCCTTTTCCTCTTCCTTCTTGCCCTTTGATAAGCTCATATGTCATTTTCCACCATCAGTAAGAGCACTTTCTTCCTCCTTTCCCCTCTACTGTGAGGCAGGTCCCATCACTGTGATTTGCCTTTAGATTTTTCAGGAATGCCATAAAGACTCCCCAGTTCTGAGGACTCATCAAGCTCCCTAAGTGGGCCTCTTCAAGCCCGTTCACTTGGTTCGAGCACCTGTCTACCACTCCTGTCTTCCAAAGCATCTTTCCTTCTTCCAGGCCTCTCCAATGTGTGCCCTTTCAGCAGGTGGACCTGGGGATGGTCAGTGCTGGCTGAACTGGTTTCCAAAACCTTAGCTTGTCCTGCAGAGGCAAGGTGGTTTGGCATCTTGTTTAGGAATGGGAAACATTTGGCAACTTGTTCTTGGTCTCCAGAGCCTCAGCTAAAGCTCAGATGGAGAAAGTCCCATTTTGATGTCCTGTTACACATTTTTCTAGAGCATTACTTATTTTGTCTGTTTTCAGATTTATTGGCATACAGTTGTGTAGTATTCTCTTGGGAGTTAAAAAATATCTACTGTATCTGCAGTTATATTGTCTTTATCATTCTGAATATATGTGCCTTTTCTATTTCTTTTTTGATCAAACTTCCAGGGCTTTGATCGTTAGTGTTTTCAGAGGACACTAAAAATTCTCTTTTGTTGCTTTGTATTCTAATTAATTAAATCTTCTTTCTTCTTTTTTACTCTCTGTGAAATAAATCATACATTCAAAAGAGTGCATGCAAAGTATGTGTGTACATTACAAATAATAAGAAAACGAACAAGCTTGTATCCATGGCTAAGTTTAAGAAATTGAGAGCCAGGATGTTGGAAGGCCCAAATGCATCTCCCTTCTCACCTCAGTGCAACCACTGTCCTGTCTGTTGTGCTAATCATACCTTCACTTTTTAGAAATGTATTTCACTTGCATATGTATTGCTAAACACAATTTTGTCCAGTGTAGCATTTTTAAAAAGAGCCCCAGGTGACCAAAGTACAAGTAATCAAAACCCTTACTTCATGACATAATCTCACATTTGACTTATAAATGGACCCCCTCCTCTCTCCTTCCTTCCCTCCTTTCTTCTATCCATTCTTGTTCCCTTTCATATTCCTTCTTTTAATGCAATAAACACCTGCTAATCTAGCACCTAACAAAAGCCAGCCCCTTCATAATAGCACATATTAAGCTATAAGATGACTCTCAATCTGACTATCATCCTGAATTCTACTGTATTTTCTCAAAAATATTTTCTCAAAAACCATTTTTTGGTATATATATATTTTTTTAATTGCACTTTAGGTTCTGGGGTACATCTGCAGATCGTGAAGGATTGCTGCAAAGGTACATACATGGCAATGTGGTTTGCTGCCTCCATCCCCCTGTCACCTATATCTGGCATTTCTCCCCATGTTATCCCTCCCCAGCCTCCCTATCTCCTGCTGTCCCTCCCCTATCCGCCCCCCAACAGACCCCAGTGTTTGATGCTCCCCTTCCTGTGTCCATGTGTTCTCATTTTTTGTTTTCGAGACAGAGTTGCTCTGTCACCCAGCCTGGAGTGGATGGGTGCACTGCAACCTCTGCCTCCCAGGTTCAAGACATTCTCCTGTCTCAGCCTCTCGAGTAGCTGGGATTACAGGCACCCACCACCACACCCAGCTAATTTTTATATTTTTAGTAGAGATGGGGTTTCACCATATTGGTCAGGCTGGTCTCGAACTTCTGACATCAGGTGATCCACCCGCCTCAGCCTCCCAATGTGCTGGGATTATAAGTGTGAGCCACTGGGTCCAGCCACAAATAGCATTTTTTAAATTTTAGTTTTTTAAACTGTATTAAGAAGATATGCTGTATGTCATCTTTGGAAATTTCTTTTTTCTTAATATTATCAAAGATATGTCCATATTGTCAAGTTTACTATAATTAACTTTTTATTGTAGCAAAACATGCATAACATAGAATCGGCCATTTTGGCCATTTTTAAGTATACAATTATGTGGCACTAAGCACATTCGCACTCTTTCACTACCATTGCCACCATCCATTTCAGAACTCTTTTCACCTTCTCAAACAGAAGCTCAATCAAAGTGTGTTGACTGCCGTACATGGTGAGAACACACCCCAGTTTATTGATTCTCCTGCTGATGAACAATAATTCGTGTTTCCAGGGTTTCACTGTTGTGAACTGTGCCGCTGTGATCATTTTGGTAGTATCTACTGCTGAGCATGCGTTCATCATTGAGTTTTAGATATCTAAATGTTCAGCTCTAGGAGATAGAGTCAAACGATTTTATGAAGTGGGTTGTACCAATTTACACTCCCACCTGCAATGTGAAAGAGATACCATGAGTCCACATCCTCACCAACACTCGGCTGTGACAGCTTGAAATTTTGCCAAATGCATGTAGAATGGCGTCTCTTAGTGGCCTTGACTTGCACTTCTCTGATGTTAAACATCTTTTTATATGTTTATTGGCTTTGTTTGCTTTTTTCTTCTGTGACTTACTTTTTCATGTCTTTGTCCATTTTTTTTTTGTTTTGTTTTGCATTGTTTGTGCTTTTCCTAACAACTTGTGAGTTCTTTCTATGTTGCTTATACAAATATTTCGGCGTTTGTATGTATCACAAATAGCTTTTTCCAGTCTGTAACTTGTACTTTTTATTTTTCAAAGTACATTTTGATGAAGAAAATTCTTAACTTTAACATAATTCTCAATATGTTTAAGTATTTTGGGTCAGGCGCAGTGGCTCACCCCGTCATCCCAGCACTTTGGGAGGCCAAGGCGGGCAGATCACGAGGTCAGGAGATCAAGACCATCCTGGACAACATGGTAAAACGCCGTCTCTGCTAAAAATACAAAATTAGCCAGGCATGGTCACACACACCTGTAGTCCCAGTTACTCGAGAGGCTGAGGCAGGAGAATTGCTTGAACCTGGGAGGCAGAGGCTGCAGTGAGCCGAGATCCCGCCACTGCACTCTAGCCTGGGTAACAGAGCAATACTCCGTCTCAAAAAAAAATATGTATTAAGTATTTTGATGTCTTGTTTAAGAAATATTTTTCTCAAAAATGTCAAAAATACAGTCACTTTACTTCTCCTCTCCTCTTCTCTTCTCTTCCCTCTTCTCCTCTCTTCTCTTTTTTTTCAACAGAGTCTTGCTCTGTTGCCCAGGCAAACTCCTGGGCTTAAACAATCCTTCTGCCTCAGCCTCTCAAGCATCTGGGACTACAAGTGTGTACCTCCATGCCTGGCTAGTTTTTTTTATTTTTTGTAGAGATTGGGTCTCACTATGGTACTTAGGCTGATCTCAGACTCCTGGCCTCAAGTGACCCTCTGGCCTTGGCCTCCAAAAGTGCTAGGATTACAGGTGTGATTTCCAATGTCAATGATGCTGTCTTCCGTTGCACCCTGGGATTCCACATGCAAAGTCTCTTAATTTCTTCCCCTTATTGGCAAGGGTCTAGTATGGCATATTCCCTCCAGCGGGACACGGAAGAGCCAGCACTTGCTTCTCCCCTATCCCATTCCCCATGGGAAAAGGAGCCTAGTCTCCTTGGAGTGGGGGCTACAGAAGGGCCCCCAGCAGGCATCCTGGTGAGGAGACAAGGCAGAATCGGCCCCCTGGGCTGCGCCCCAGCACTGTGTAGCTCCAGGCACCTTCCACACAGACTGTAGCACCAAATGGCCCCGCAGGAGTTGTGTGACACAGCAGCCCTCTAATTGACCTTTAGTTTGGGTGTCTCGTCCTGGTCCTCTTACTCAGCTTGAAATAATACGCAGTTGGAAGGTCCCTGTTTCTTAAAGTAGAAGAAAGGAGAGAGTGTGAATAACCAGAAACCATCCCATCTCTACTTCCTGCCTGTGCCTTGTGCTGTTGCTTGGTGGGTTTTAAAAGAAGTAAAGCCATGAGCACCTTTGTTCAAACAAAACTCTAGCTGGAATAGAAAGCAGATTGGCCCCTGGATTCCTCTCCAGAGAATGCTTGCAGCTCCAAGGAGCACAGCCACTGCTGCTGGCCCCTTGAACTCTCCCTACCTTTTCACAGCCTCACTAGGAGGTCCCTAAGCCCTCTTGTCCTTTCCCCCTGCAGATGGCTAACTGAGAAATGGGCCTTCACCAAGGCCTTGTCGCCTATAGGTAAGAGGATTCTACTCAAACTGGCTTCAGCAAAAAAGGGGAGTTCACTGGAAAAGCAGAGTGGTGGGTTACAGCACACAAGGACTTTCAGGCGTGGAGCCAAGCGAACCCAGGCAGGCTCTCTCTGTGTCTCTGTCTCTGTGTCTCTCTTTCTCTCTCTGTCTCTGTCTCTCTCTGACTCTGATTTTCTCTCTCTCACATTTGGATCATCTGACCCCATCAACATGAGGCCCCAGGTACAGCTTGAATAAATGTCGCCGGTTGCTGGGGGCAGATCCCATCTCAGAGATGTGTCTCTACATTTTTTCTGCCTTCTGGAGTCAACATTCTAGACCAGAGACAACCGACATGCTTGTACTGCAAACCTGAGGCTGAGGCCTTCAAGGAGGGCTGCTTACTCCTGCGGGTAAGGTGTGGTTCTCAGTGCCCGGCCGGCTAACCTCACCCCTGCCTTCCCTGTGAGAAAGAGGTGGGAGCACAAGGCATTAAGATGACATCATTACAGATATAACCTTGAATCCACTCAGATTTATACAACTCAACAAGCCACTCCCAGACTTCGACATTTTATTGTCGGTAGCGAATTATTTGCTCCACACTTCACAACTGATCCCTGCATACCACACCGAGCCTGTGAATTCTGCTTCCATGTGTCTGAAAGGTTCAGTACGACTGAAGGTTGGGAGGTTGGGTCCCAGCTCTGGCCTACACATATGGAAGGGCTATACAGCCCTTTTTAAATCACACATGGATGAGCCATGTGTATGTGTGTATGCACATGTGTGTGTGTGTGTTTGCATTGCCAGACTGCCTGGAAGAGTTTTGGTGGATCAGTCCCTTGACTTCTGATGACTTCTTCTCTGGGTGCAGATGGAGGGCAGGTGCCAGGACATTGGAGCAGAGGGAACCAATTATAGTTTTTTTTTCCCTCCTTCTCCTCCTTCAAGAAAACTCACTTTTAATTTCCTTCGTGATTATCCTGCTTATTGCCAAACATAAGCTGCTGGCTGGCTCCCCTTGGATTCCTTCTTTCAGTAAGTCCCCTGATATGTCCTCTCTGCCCTTCTCCACCCCCTTTCATTGTTTTACTGTTTTATATTTAGTCCCAGACAGTTGAGAAAATATGCAATGCATGCAGCCGTGAAAGTCTCATCGCTTGTTTGGGGTTGATTTTGGGCACTGGGTCAGCATCCTGCTCTTGAGGCAATGGGACCCCTTGGGATATGAGAGAGAGAGGCTTGAGAATTAACAGGTGTAACGCTCACATCAAGGTCTGGGGACAGAGCGGACCCTGTGTTTAAGAGTTTGTATCAAAGCATCCCAAGAAGTCCTCTGATCCTTCCATCCCACCTTGCACATCCTGTTGCAGTGACTGAGACCGATGTTCATTCATTCAACAAGCACTTCCCGAGCCCCTGCAATGTGTTGGACCTGTAGCTGGTGCTGAGTAAATGCCGTGGCCCCCATGCTCAAGTGGCCTTCCTCCTTTTTAATTGCAAAGCCTGAAGAGAGGGTTACAACCTGATTCGTTTACCAGATTTCTGGCTGCTGCTCAGTAGAGCAGAGCCTGGGACAGCGGGCGGGTAGGGTAGGCAGGGGCCTAGCAAGTTCTAAGGACCGGGTCAGGGATGAGAGGTCTGGAGTGCATGCATGAAGAAGGACTGGGAAATCAGGAGGCAGCATGAGAGTGCAAGGCTCCCGGCAGGGCGTGGGGTCCCTGGAGTTAGAGAAAATTGAGGCAGAAAAGGCCTCAGAGATAATTGAGTTGATCTCTTTCATTTTCACCATGAAGACAGCTGGGCTGAGGGCCAGCCCTGCTGGTGAGGGGTGAGAAGCCCTTCCTTGCCCCTGCACTCTGGGTGTTACTTGCTAAAGTCCTTTGCTGTCTCATGTAGCTGGCATCTTCCTTTGTTCACAGACCTCAATTACTGTTAGCCCGGCAGCGGGGAGAGCTGTGAGCAGAAAGGTCAGTCATATGGCGCCCCTGTCTATGCTGGCTTGATGGCCCTGCTGCTCCCTCCGAAGGCTCCCTGGGCTCCTGGGCTCAGAATGAGCAGACACGTGGAATTCCACCTGGGTTTCAGGTGCCCGGGTCACTGTGCTCTTGTGGCTTAGACGACTCAACCTCTAGGACAAAGGCGGGTCCCATTGCCATGGGGAGCAACTTGCTCTCGGGGGCAGGGACGCTTGACCCAGAACCCTTCAGAGTAGAGCCTGGTCTGGAGTGAGAGCTCAGTGTCCCACTGAGCTCTCTGGAGCGCAATGGGCTATTTTTAGGGCCTGCCTCTCCTGATGTAGTCAAACACACTGGCTGACCGTTTGCATCTGACGCTCTGAGCTGGGGGCCTAAGCAGCTTGTCGCGCCCCTGTTGCTTCCCAAAACCCACTGCCCTAGTTTTGCCTGTCATCTTCCTTTTGTTCTGCCTGCTTTTGTCATCTGTGCTGGCACTGTTTCTCCGGGAGCTGGAGAGATGAGGTCTCAGCAAATATCCTCGAGGTAGCAGCTTCCTACAGCAGTGCATTAATTTCCTGGGGCTGTTTGTAGCTAAGTACTGCTAGCTGGGATGGGTTAACACAATAGGAATGTATTCTCTCACAGTTCTGAAGGCTGGAAGCCCCAGATGGAGGTGTGGGCAGGGGCTATCTTGGAAGGATCTAGGGAAGAATCAGTTGCATTCATTCTCTTAGCGTCTGGGGTTTGCTGGTCATCTTCGCTGCTCCTTGGCTTGCAGCCACAGCACTTCCATCTCGGCCTCTGTCCATCTTCTACCAGGGGTCTGTGTCTTTCGAGTCTCCTTTTATAAGGACACCAGTCATATTAGTTGGAGGGCCCACCTGCTCCAGCATGACCTTATCTCAACTTAACTAATGGCATGTACCAAGGCCCTACTTCCAAATAAGATCACATTCTGGGGTACTGGGGATTAGTGGTTTAACATATCTTTTTGGGAGACACAATTCAACCCAGAATAAGCAGATGCCCACTGAGTGGATGGTGAGAGCATGGGTGGATGTTCCACCTCCAGGGCGTATGAACCCCCCTGTTATCCACATTCCCATGGCCAATAACTACCAAGGGACGGGGGCATCCAGGGTTTGTGGGGCTTCAGGCACAGGCAGCTTGGGGACTTTCTTTAAGAAAATGAGGGCCGGGCGCGGTGGCTCAAGCCTGTAATCCCAGCACTTTGGGAGGCTGAGGTAGGTGGATCACGAGGTCAAGAGATCGAGACCATCCTGGTCAACATGGTGAAACCCCATCTCTACTAAAAATACAAAACATCAGCTGGGCATGGTGGCGCGTGCCTGTAATCCCAGCTACTCAGGAGGCTGGGGCAGGAGAATTGCCTGAACCCAGGAGGCGGAGGTTGCGGTGAGCCGAGATCGCGCCATTGCACTCCAGCCTGGGAAGCATGAGTGAAACTCCGTCTCAAAAAAAAAAAAAAAAAAAGAAAATGAATACAGCTACCAGTGATCTGAATCAGCACAGTGGCCAAATCTAATGTCCCTTCCAAAGGTGGAAAAGTGTGGGTAAAAATAGATGACAAATATGGAAAAGGAGGAATAATAGCTGAGGGTAAATAAATGAATAAATGCGGATGGGCACGGTGGCTCACACCTGTAATCCCAGCACTTTGGGGGACTCAGGCAGGTGGATCTCTTGAGGCCAGGAGTTTGAGATCAGCCTGGTCAACACGGCGAAACCCTGTCTATACTTAAATTACAAAAATTAGCTGGCTGTGTTGGGCAGTAGAATCACTTGAACCTGGGAGGTGGAGGTTGCAGTGAGCCAAGATGGCGCCATTGCACGCCAGCATGGTGACAGAGACACATATGGGCAAATGTAAAAAAAAAAAAAAAAGGAAAAGAACAAAAGAAAAAATACATAGTTATGAACACAGACTTAGGTATAAAGTGAATGTGGTAAAGCTGCTGCTGCCCCTTGCTGGTCCTTCTACTGGGAAAGGTGATTGGGACTCTGGGGGGATTTGGAGGGGCCCTTAGGGGCAGTGGCTATTTACTATCTGGTGTGGAAGCATTTTAAGATGTTAATGCTGGATGTGGCTATACTGATACATCCATGGTAGCCACACCTCCATGCTGGGTGCTATGATGAAAGCGCCCTGCACTCAACCAAGGCACCCCCTGTAAGGGGAGCTCCTCTGTGATTCCCATGCTGACTTGTCCTCAGTCGAAGGTAGGCCAGCGGGGCTGTGTGGGCCAGGCGTGGTGGCTTCAGCCACCATGGCAGCTGATGGAGACGGAAGCTGCCTGGGATGAGCCTATAGGTTTTTTTATTATAGGAGAGGGTAGGTCTGCAGCAGAGAGAAAAAACAAATAACTTTTTTTCCAGGAAATTAACAGAACAGAATTGTATTACAAACATGATGAAGGGAGGCAGGAAGCTCTTTGTAAGTCAGAAAGAACTGGGACTTGGATATATTAGAAGGGAGTCCAGGGGGCCTGCTATTTCCCAGCCTGCCTAGTAGCTAGTGGGGGGCAGGTAAGAGGAGAGAGATAAAGAGAATGGAAGTCAAGCCTAGACTCATTCGAGTAGCTGGGATTACAGGCGCCCGCCACCACGCCCAGCTAGTTTTTTGTATTTTTAGTAGAGGCAGACTTTCACCATGTTGGCCATGCTGGTCTTGAACTTCTGACCTCAGGTGATCTGCCTGCCTTGGCCTCCCAAAGTGCTGGAATTACAGGCATGAGCCACTGAGCCTGGCCTGAAGCTATAAAGGGAATCCAGGGAAGCTGCTGTTTCCCGGCCTGCCTAGCAGCCGGTGGGGAGCAGGTGAGAAGAGAGAATGGAAGTCTAGCCTAGACCCATTCCATGTTAGAGCTGGAAGAATCTCACCTACACGTGGACAAACTGAGGCCCAAAAAGGCAAAGTGGCTTGCTTCACATCATGTAGCTTCCTATTTTATAGGCTCATTTGAGTTTTATATGTGAGTCCTTATTTATAAAGTGGTTATGTGAAGGGATATTTTTTTTTCTTTTTTAGACAGGGCCTCACTCTGTTACCCAGGCTGGAGTGCAGTGGCATGATCACAGCTCACTGCAGTCTCAACCTCCAGGGCTCAAGCAATTCTCCCACGTCAGTCCCTGTGAAATGATTAATTATAAATGGGTACCCCTTGGGGTAATGTAGACAGGTTGTTGGGCTTGCAATTCTCTCACATTCCATTGGCAAGAATGTGGTCATGTGGTCACACCCAAGTACAAAGGTGTCTGGGAAATGTGGTCCACAGCTAGGACGCTGTGTGCAAATTACAATATTATTACTCTAGAAGAAGGGAAAAGGATTTTGGTGGACAGCTGGCATTCTCTGCAACAAGCTAGAAAGTGTGCATACACACAAAAAATGTATTATTAGTAGAGTTGTGGTTGCCTTTAAGCTCTTCTAGGTGTGATTTGATTCAATATCAGATAAATAGTGACATACTCCAGGAAACCCAAAAAATGCAATAAGGGCAAGAAAGAGGGAAGAATGACTTTTGTGTTTATCAGGCACCTACTATGCTCAGCTCTGTGCCATTGATTGAGCAAATATCTAGGAAAAGGTGTCATCCCTCACATGTAGTTATTAGTCCAAAACACGGTTGGCAAATAAACAGCCTTGAAATTGTGTATTGAAGACCAGGAATGCTGTAGAAATCCTAGAGAGAAAGGCATCCAGATGGACTGGGATGTCAAGGAAGGAAGGTGCTCTTGAGTTGGATCCTGGGAATTAACGAGATGGCACAGATCAGGGGCAAGTTGTTTCAGTGTGACATGAGGGTGGAGGAGAGAAATAACATCTATTGGGCACTGGCTGTATGCCATTAACAGGTTGTTTCAATTAATCTTCACCGCAACCCCTGCATCTTCCTTTTACAGATGAAGGATTCAAGACATGACAGGCTAAGCTGTCGTCCCCACAGCTTGATTGAGGAGCTGAGATTCAAACCCCAGTCTAACCCCAGGGTCCTAGTCCTCACCCTCCCTTTCCCCACTCCATTTAGATCCAAATCTCCTGTTTCTTTCTTTTTTTTTTTTTTTTGAAACTGAGTTTCTCTCTTGTTGCCCAGGCTGGAGTGCAATGGCTTGATCTCGGCTCACTGCAACCACCGCCTCCCAGGTTCAAGCAATTCTCCTGCCTCAGCCTCACGAGTAGCTGGAATTACAGGCTTGCACCACCACACTGAGCTAGTTTTTGTATTTTTAGTAGAAACAGGGTTTCACCATGTTGGTCAAGCTGGTCTTGAACTTCTGACTTTGTGATAAGCCTCCCAACGTGCTGGGATTACAGGCATGAGCCACCGTGCCCGGTGCCTGACTGTTTCTTAAATTAACTTTCTGTTAGCATCTCGGGCTCGTTGTAGATGTTTCTTAGAGGATACAACTAGGTAACAGTACAAGGCTATGTGTGCATATGTGGGTGTCTGTGAAGAGGAAGACAATTTTGTTCGTTTCTAGCTGTTCAGCTTTGGATAAGCCATTTGTCTTTCCTGGGCCTTAGTTTCAACCTCTGAATAGTCCATTTCATTGTCCTTGCCCAGAATGTTTGGTGAGGTTTGGATGAGGTCACAGATGACCACATGCCTTGTTCATCACAGGGTGCTGTGTACACTGCCAATGTGCTGGTGGGCCCCAAAGGCCAGTGAGCTGTTAAATATCACTGGAAGGAAAATGGAGAGAATGTGGAAACATCACCCCTCACTGTGTAAAAGTGGGTGTCTCCCAGGAATGCCTGGTGCAGCTGGTGTCATTATCTCCTAAGAAACACAGGATCCAGATGGCAGGTCGTGGAGGGCAGCTGAATGCATGCTTGGAACCTGGTGCTGCAGGGTGATGGCCTCCCGAATACCCAGGACATGAGCTCCTGTGATGTGTGGCAAGCTCCTTGAAGCATGCTCCTGGCCCTCTACTAGCTCCTGAAATGCTCTGCCTGACCTCCCAGCCTTGAAGCTTGTGTGGTGGTAAATGTTAATAACTAAATGGAAGATCTGCTTTCAATGGCAAGACACAAGCTGTTGGATTTGTGCAGTGCTTAATGGTTCTGTATTATTCAGTCTCTTTGGTGATAAAGGACACAGGGCCCTGAAACTTTCTGCAGAAAATGGGAGTTTATGGTGAGAACTGGCAAGGCCAAAAGCCCAGAGAAGAAAGCTGCTTTTATTATTATTTTTTTGGAGACGGACTTTCACTCTTGTCACCCAGGCTGGAGTGCAGTGGCATGATCTCGGCTCACTGCAACCTCCACCTCTTGGATTCAAGTGATTCTCATGCTTCAGCCTCCCAAGTAGCTGGGATTACAGGCGCCTGCCATCACGCCCAGCTAATTTTTGTATTTTTAAAGCGGGGTTTCACCATGTTGATCAGGCTGGTCTTGAACTCCTGACCTCAGCTGATTCGCCTGCCTTGGCCTCCCAAAGTGGTGGGTTTACAGGCATGAGGCGCTGAGTCCAGCCTGAAGGTGCTTTTATGCCCATAATCTATTTTATTATCCCCATTTCACAGTGAAAGAAACTAAGGCATAGAGATGTGAAGCAATTTTCTCAAGGCTAGTTACGTGGTCTAGCATATTGCGCTAAATAGTGCTTTTTGTATAATATTATATCTGATTTTTAATGTTTGATGGTGATTTTACACATGAGGAAACTGAGTCACAGAGGAATCCTATCCCAGCCACCAGAGTTCAACTGAATGGGGAGAGTGTGAAGGCTGCTGGTCTGAGCCTGAACTTGAGGTAGTCAGTGTTAGTTGCAGATCTTGCTTTTTCCTGCACAACCTCTTGTTGCTAAGCCCCATGTGACCTAGAAGCTGTCCTGGGATGCCAGACAGATGCCCCTGAGCACCGTGGTGATCTTGGCCTCTGGGTGAGACGTGTCAGTTTCAGCCCCCATCTGAAGCCTGAGCACCATTGCCGTCTTTCTATTTATACTTAAAACTTGGAGACCCAGTCAGAGTACGTCTCCTTTCCACCGCCTCGGAAAGAACTCTGTCCTCAGACTCCTAGTTTTTCACCTTTGCCTGACCCGCTCTGGCTCCAAGGCATCTTGTTAGATTTAATTGGTCAGCAGGCAATATTGATGAGTGCAGATTGCCATGGAGACCTCTGAAATGAAGTTAGGAATCTGTATTCATTTATGTTGACTGATAAAAGGCCAGCATAAATTGTGTGTTTCTCTTTTGTTTCTTGATGTAATAAAATATATATTAAAAAGAGAAAGCATGTGGCCAGTGAGATGAAAGCTTTGTCAGGGTGCCTGGGGGAGGTATGTTACAGGCCAGCCCCAGCCCCCTGTAACATGTATGTATGTAAGAAAGCATCAGCCTTCTTCTCATATATTTTTTTGTTTCGTTTTTAGATGGGGTCTCACTCTGTCATCCAGGCTGGTTCACTGCAGCCTCCACCTTCCGGGCTCAGGTGATCCTCCCGCCTCAGCCTCCCGAGTAGCCGGGACTACAGGTGCACGCCCCACGCCTGGGTGATTTTTGTATTTTCCGTAGAGACAGAGTTTTGCCTTGTTGGCCAGGCTAGTCTCCAACTCTTGATCTCAGGTGATCTGCCTGCCTTGGCCTCCCAAAGCGCTGAGATTACAGGCTTGAGCCATCGCATGCGGCCTCTTCTTATCTTTTCTGGTCTTTAGCACAAGTCTTCAAGTCTACCAATTATTCAACAAGTGTTTATTAAATGCTTAGTGGCAACAGCCTGGGAAACTGAGCCTCCTGAAATAGGTCCTGGCCTCAAGAAGCTGATATTCTGGGTCTTTGAGGAAACAAAGTGCAGAACAATTGACAATGAGGTTAAGTGCTAAGTGGGGTGGAGGGGGTTGGGTGGCGAGGGAGCAGCCTGGCTGTGATGGATGAAAAAAGGCTTAGCCCAGGGTCTTGAGTACATGGGAGGGGCTCATGGGATGAGCTTCTATTTTGATATATTCAATTTTAGTTTTGAATTCCAACTCTATTTCTTGTTAGCTGTGAGACCGTGAATAAATCACTCAACCTCAACCTCTCTGAGCGTTTTGTTTTGTTTTTAATTTGAGACAGGGTCTTGCTCTGTCTTCCCAGGTTGGAGTACAGTGGTACAATCTTGACCCATTGTAACCTCCACCTCCTGTGTTCAAGCAATTCTCACGCCTCAGTCTCCCGAGTAGCTAGGATTACAGGTGTGTACCACCATGCCTAACTAATTTTTGTATTTTTAGTAGAGATGGGGTTTCACCATGTTGGCCAGGCTCCTGACCTCAAGTGATCCACCCACCTCGGCCTCCCAAAGTGCTGGGATTACAGGCCTGATCCACCATGCCTGGTCTCTGAGTCTCAGTTTTCTCATCTATTTCTATTTCATCTATAATCATGTCTGCCTCTTGGGGTTGTAATGTGAATTTACATGAAATTATGAATGTGACATCGTTTTGTACACACAAACTTAATAAACTTAAGTTTCTTTCCCATCCTTCCCTGTATCAGCTATGATCAGGCTTTGCTGTGAGAAAGAAAACCCAAAATATCCATGGCTTAAGCAAGATAGACAGAAATGTGTTTCTCTCTTCTGTGAAAGACGGCAGGTACATGGTGCAGGACTGGTGCTCTGTGGTGTCAGGAACCCCAGCTCCCTCTAGTTTTTTGTTTTGTGTTCACAGCCTTTATTCCCAAGATTATGTTATAATCCAAGATGGCAGCCCCAGCACCTCTGCATTGCAATCAGTAGAAAGGAGAGAGTCATACCTTTTCCTCCTAAGGACACCTTCTGGAAGTTGCACATACTACTTCTATCATAGGGCCTCATCTAACCCATTGCCTCTTCACAGCAACCCCATTTTCTCCCTTTTAAAGATGAAGGATTGAAGTCATGACAGGCTAAGCTCTTGTCCCCACCATTTAATTGAGGAGCTGAGATTTGAACCCTAGTCTAATCCCAGGGTCCTACTCCTCACACCCACCTTTCACCCACCTTGCTCAAGCCATTTAGATCCAAATCATCATCTGACTCTTTCTTAAATCAGTTTTCTGTTAACATCCAGAATATCTTGGGCTCACTGCAGATGTTTCTCAGAGGACGCAGTAGGGTGATGGAACAAGGCCATGTGTGCACGTGTGGGTATCTATGAAAGAGGAAGATAAGCAAAGGAGGCTGGAAAACACAACTTCTAACCAAGGTGGCCCAGCTAAAACTTGGGGTGTGGTTACTTTAGAAACAGGGAGAATTGGATATTGAGAGACCACTGGTAGTCCTTACCATCTTCTCTTTCCTTGACAAAGGCTTTCTGGAGGCAGTAGAACACGAACTGGGGATTGAAGGATGATAGGATTCAGTTACCACCACTACTACTACTAATGGTGGCTGAATTATTTATATGGGTCTGCATAAAAAATTACCCCCAAATGTAGTGGTTTAAAACAGCAATGATCATTTATTATCTCATGCAGTTTCTGTGGGTTGGAAATTCAGAGCTGAGGCGTGGCTGAGCTGTGTGGTCTGGCTCAGGGTGTCTTATGAGGTTGTAGTGAGGATGTCAGCCAGGGCTGCTGTCTCACAAGGTTTAGCTCGGACTGGGGCATCCTCTTCCAAGATGGATTGTTCACACAGCTCATAAGTTGGCATCAGTCATTGACAGGAGGCCTCAGTTCCTTCCCACGTAGGTCTCTCCACAGGCTCCTGTGGCAATGTCCCTTATGAACTGGTGTCAGGGGTCACACACCAGTTCACTTTCTGCACACTCTATTTGTTAGAAGTGAGGCACCCAGTCTGTCCCACATTTGAGGGAAGAGGAATTAGGCTCTATCTTTTGAAAAGAGCAGTGTCAAAAAACCACCACAGTGGCTAACATTTTTGAACACTTACTATAATGGTTAATATTATGCTAAATATTTTATATGCATTGTCTAAATGATGTCTCACAACAGCCCATGAAGTGGGTACTGTTCTTATTTCCTTTATTGCAACTGAGGAAACCAAAGCCCAAAGTCGTAAAGCACCTTGCCCAAACCCATTCCTTTGTCAAACAGCAGAGCTGAGATTTAAACACAGGCAGCCTGACTCAGGAACTTAACCATCAGGCCATTGCGGAGTGGGTGGGGAAACGTTGGGGTGAGTCAGAGCTGAGACAGAATGACAGGGCAGACGGAGGCATGGTGTGAAAGAACTGACACTCTCTGCCTCCTAGACAGTGTATGGACTGGGCTGGACTTAACGTGAAGTGGTCTGTCTTCAAAAGTGAGCATGATAAAGAATAAATGAGAAAAACAAGGTTATTTTCCCAGACTAGTGTCAAGTTACTGCTTTTCCTTTTGCTTTTGGCTTTGATTTTGGGCTCTAGAATGTCAGGAAAGTATTCTCTAGAGAGCTGTCCTCCACTCTTGTTTTTCCTCTTATGAACATGGAAATCAACCTAAAAATCATGTCTTTTGAGGGGGAAGGGATCTTGTTCAACTTCTCTCCATTTTATGCATAGAGAAGCAAGACCAAGAGAGCAAGAGTGGTAACTGCAGTAACTTAGAGGCAGAGCTAAGGCTAGAGCCCAGATCCCCTACACCTCAGCCCTAGAGAATGATGAGCTAATGAGAAGGAGAGAAGAAGAGCAAAAGGTAGGAGAGAGACCTGGACTCAAAAATCATCAATAAGTAAAGTTACAGGAATCAAAACAATGTAACATTGGTGTATAGATCAACAAACCAATCCATCAAACAGGATAGAAGGTCCAGAAACAGACTCATACTTATGTAGTTTATTGATTTGTAAAAGTACCAAAGTAACCAATGATAGCCTTTTCAGCAAAAGATGTTGGAACAATTGGACATCCATAGGGGAAAAAAAAATAAACCTTGACCCCCTACCTCACACCATACACAAAATGAAGATGAATCTTATAACTGAATGTAAAAGCTAAAACTATAATGCTTCTAGAAGGGAATATAGGAAAAAAATATCTTCACAACTTTGGGATAGGTAAAGTCTACTTAGACAGGACAAAAATGCACTAACTATAAAATTAAAAAATATGGACATGTTGGACTCCATCAAAATAAAAGATTCTGCTCTTCATATGACCTTCCTGAGAAAATGAATATGCAAGCTACAGATGGGGAAGGAATATTAATCTACATATATCTGACAAATAACCACTATTTAGAGTCTATAAAAAACAACAAGAACTCAATAATAAGGCAAACAATCTTATTAAAATATGGGCAAAAGTCCTAACAGATACTTCACAAAGGAAGATAGATGAATGGCCATGAAGCATATGAAAAAGTGTGCAACATCATTGCTAATCAGAGAAATGCAAATTAACACCCACTGGAATAGTTAAAATTAATGTGCCCAACAATACCAAGTGTTGCAGAGGATGTGGAGCAACTAAATACTTTGCTGGCATGAGAGTAAAATGGTACAACCATTTTTGGAAACAGTTGAGCATTTTCTGAGAAATATATGCCAACCTCATTGTGATGGTTAATATTTTGTGGCAACTTGACTGGGATTAGGGATGCCCAGATAGCTGATAAAACTATTTCTGGGTGCCTCTGTGAGGGTGTTTCTGGAAAAGATTTGCATTTGAATCAGTGGACCAGGTAAAGAAGATAACCTTCCTCAATATGGGTGGGCACCATGTAGTTGGCTGAGGGCCTGGATGAAACAAAAAGATGGAGGAAGGGTGAATTCTCTTTTTCTCCTTGAATAGAGACATCCGTGTTTTCCTGCCCTGAGGTCTTGAAGCTCTTAGTTCTCAGCCTTTGAAATCTGGGACTTGCCGGGCGTGGTGGCTCATACCTGTAACCCCAGCATTTCAGAGGCTGAGGCGGGCAGATCACGAGATCAGGAGTTCAAGACCAGCCTGACCAACATGGTGAAACCCCGTCTCTACTGAAAATACAAAGATTAGCAGGGTGTGGTGGTGTGCGCCTGTAATCCCAGTTACTCAGGAGGCTGAGGCGGCAGAACTGCTTGAACTCAGGTGGCGGAGGTTGCAGTGAGCTGAGATTGCGCCACTGTACTCCAGTCTGGGCGACAGACTGAGACTCTGCCTCAAAAAAAAAAAAGAAATCTGGGACTTATACCAGTGGGCACCCCTCCCCACCCACTCCCCCTTCTCAGGAATTCAGCCTTGGACTGGGGGTTACACCATTGGCTTTTCTGGCTCTCCAGCTTGTGGAGGCATATCATGGCATGTCTTAGCCTCCATAACTGCATGAGCCAGCTCCTCTTGTATATCTGTATAAAACCCTGGAGAACCCTGCCTAATACACCCACGACTCAGCAATTTTGCATCTAGGTATTATTTACCCAGGAGAAAAGAAACGTGTTTACAAAAAGACTTGTACAGACATATTAACGATAGCTAAAACTGAGAACACCACAAACTGCCATCAACCAGAAGATGCATTAACAAATTGTGATACATCCATACAATGGATGTATTCCTTTTTGTTTGATTTTACAAATCAATTAACTAGAATACTACTCAGAAACAAAAAGGAATTAACTGATATATACTGATATATGTAACATGTATGAATCTCACAGAAGTTTTGATGAATGAAAGAAGCTAGACACAAATATACTGAATGCTTTCATTTTATGCAGTATTAGAAGAGACATAATTAACCCATAGTGATAGAAATCAGACAATGGTTGCTGAGAGCAACGCGGGGGGGTAGGGTGTGACTTTCAAGGCACAGGAGGAAACTTTCGGGGGTATTAGAACATTCCATGTCTTCACTGGGGAGGTGGTTACATGAGTGTGTACATATGTCAAAATTCATCAAATTGCACATGTAAAATATATACATTTTATTGCATGTAAATTATATCTCAGTAAAAACACGTGTCTATAAAGAATTCATTATCAGATGCAACATTCCTCCTACAGAGGCTAATGTAGTGTTGTCATGATTTCAACACAAATCTTGGGTGACAGAACTCATTGACTTATAACAGGCTGTTAAGGGAGCCAGGAGAGATGCTGATGGGGTCATGAATTTGATCCTAGTGAGTGGAGGCAATTTACATGGCTCTGTCTTGAAGAGCCTTGCATTCAGGTCCAGCTTTAGTCTTAGGTGGTTACCCATGTGCTGATTTTGTGATGACCAGAAGTCAACCCATCCCAAATTCCTTTGCATACTGGAGTCTGAAGCCAGGTGGGTGAAGCCCTGCCTTTTCCCTGTCTTCTCTTCTTGAAGGGAGTGGCAAGATGCTGAAACCCCACTTAGAGGTGTGAGTGAATGTACCAGAAGCTGTCCACCCAGGGCTGGTTACATAATTTGTAGGGCCCACTGCACAATAAACCGGCAGGACTCTTGCGTGTTTCACAATGAAATAATGAATTTCACGATCGTGTCAGCAGAATGTAAAACCAAGCATGAGCCAAGGAAATTGGGTACACTGGGCAAGGGTGAAGACACTCCACCATTTCATTGCTGTTTTGGGTTGACTTCTGATGTGACCAGGAGGTGGACACAGGCATATGGCACAGGGTGAATCTTCCTTCTACAGCCCTCATTCATGTGCATCCAGACTTCTTTGCACACACTGTGTCAGCCCTGTGCTCAGCTCTTGAAATAAGAGAAGCCATGGGTCCTGCTTTCTAGGAACTCATGGTCTCACAGAAGGAACATGACAAGCTTCAATATGTGGTAGAGAGCCCTCAGTGCCACCAGAGAAGAACAGATGGTGTCATATCTAGATTGGGAGTGGTGGAGGCAGTCAGGGAAGGGCTCCTAGAAGACACGGTGTTTGATTGGGTCCTTGGAAGGATGATCCAACTGGTTACGAGGAGTGAGGGCAAGGCGTTCCTGGGGGAGAGAGAGAGAGCAGAGTTGGAGTGATGGGAGAACCCCGAGTGGGTGTGGGGTGTGGAGGAAATAATGCTGTAGCTGTGGTGCAGACAGTGTGTTTGGGAATCAAAGGCATTGTCTCTTCCTGTGGAAGCAAAGAGAGCCAGCTGTCCCTCTCCCTGGACCACAGTGATGAGGCTGCAGAAAAAGGCTGGGCTCTGTTGGTTGGCCACGCCCACCTGGGATTCGGGGTGAGGAGACTCATGTGAGAGTGTAGGGACATTTAGATATTATTCACGGAGGCTGTTGGGCTGCTGAATGATGGAGAGTGGCCAGTGGTGGAGGCACCAGCAGTGGTATTCTGGCTGGACAGTTTCTGGACATGCATGACTTTTATCTCTGCCCTTTGTTGGTCAGCCTCCCTGGCCTTCCCACCGATTCTATGAGCTTCCCAATGTTCTCCTAGTTTCTGGCTTACGTTAGTCATTGTCACTTTCTGTTGCTGGCAACCAAGAACCCTGATGCAGGATGATCAGCTGGAGCCAGATGATGAGAGACTTTCATGCTGGCATGAGGAAGCTTGCAGACAATGCGGAGCCGTGGGAGGTGCATAAGTGAAGGAGCGCCTTGATCCACAGATCCAGGAAGAGTCACTGTAGAATGAAATGGGGAAGTGCAAGACTTGGGGGCGGGGGACGGTGGGCAAGCTGAACCAGGGCAGTCACAGTGACAAAGGAGGAAATGGCACCCAGACCAGGGGCCCAGGATTGACAGGATTTTGCAGTGGGTGGATGTAGCAGGACCGCGGGGAGAACTTTTTACAGAGACCACACATCATAGTGTGTTTCCTCTGTGGTCATCTAAGTAACCGGTTTATCTGCTTCAACTATGGATTTGGGGGAGGTTATAGACCGGGGGTCCCCAACCCCTGTGCCACGGACTGGCACAGATCTGTGGCCTGTTAGGAAGCAGGCTGCACAGTAGGAGTGAGTGGCAGGCCAGTGAGCATTACCACCTGTACTCCACCTCCCGTCAGATCAGCAGCAGCATGAGATTCTCATGGGAGTGTGAACCCTATCATGAACTGCACATGGGAGGGATCTAGGTTGTGTGCTCCTTATGCCTGATAATCTGAAGTGGACCAGTTTCATTTTGAAACCATCCCCCACAAACTCCCGTCAGTGGAAAAACTGTCTTCCATGGAACCGGTCCCTGGTGCTAAAAAGGTTGGAGACTGCTCTTCTAGACCAAGGGGTGCTGGCCTGTCTCTCCAGCCTCAGCTGGCAGGTGGCTTCCCCTCAGAGCGATGCTCTGGAGTGAGCAGATAAGAGGCCTTAGAAGCGATTAGCTTCTAAGGAGCGGGAAGAGAGCGACCCTTAATTCCTCTTTAATAACATATGTCAGTAGGTAATGTTTTCAATACGTCACTGTGTCTGCAGCTCTGGTCAGCAGGTCGCTATCATTTTTGAGCAATAAACAAAAGACTGCTTTTAATTACTTCTGTGAAATTGCCCAACCCATGCATGATTAAATATTCATTATGTAGAACGAAGCATTTTCTTTGTATATAGATCCATATTAAATGTAGCTGGCAACCCACTGACTGAACAGCACTAATAAATTTCTGGTAATGGCCGCAGCTTTTCCTGATAGCTCCCTCTCTTCCCTCTCAGTCCCTCTCTAGGTCCCTGTCACTCTCCTGGCATGGCTCTCTCTGTTCCTTTCTTTTGGAAATCGAAGTGAAACTTGTCTTGGCCTAGCTATCTCTGTTACCTTTTTAGGAAATTGAAGTGAAACTTACATAACATATAATGAACCATTTTAATATGTACAATTCAGTGGCATTTAGTGCATTTACAATGTTGTGCAGCCAATACCTCTCCCTAGTTTCCAAACTTTTTCATCACCCCAGCAGAACACTCCATACCCACTAAGTAACCACTCCCCAATTCTTCCTCCTCCCATCCCCTGGCAATCACTAATCTGTTTTTTGTCTCTACGGATTTGCCTATTCAACATATTTCATATAAAAGAAAACGGCCAGGCACCGTGGCTCATACCTGTAATCCCAGCACTTTGGGAGGCTGAGGCAAGGCCAGGAGTTCAAGATCGGACTGACCAACAGGGGTTTCACTAAGACCCCATATCTACTAAGAATAAAACAAAAATTAGTCCAGTGTGGTAGTGGGCGCCTGTAGTCCCAGCTACTCCAGAGGCGGAGGCACAAGGATTGCTTGAACCTGAGAGGCAGAGGTTGCAGTTAGCTGGGATCACACCACTGCACTTCAGAGCAAGACTCCCATTTCAATAAGAAAAAAAAAGAAGATCTTTTGTGTCTGGTGTATTTCATTTAGCATAATGTTTTGGGGGTTAATCCATGTTGTAGCATGTATCAGTACTTAATTCCTTCTTATGGATGAATTAACATTTCATTGTTTGGATATATCAATATTAGATTATCCTCTCATCTGCTGATGGATCCTTGAATTGTCTCTGCCTTTGGGCTATTATGAATTATGCTGGTATGAACATTCATGTACAAGTTCCTATGTGGACATATGTTTTCGTTGCTCTTGGGTATGTACCCTAGAAGAGGAATTAGTGAGTCACGTGGCAATTCTATGTTTGCACTTTGAGGAACCACCATACTGTTTTCTGCAGCCGCTGAACCATTTTATGTTCCCACAAGCAATGTTATGAGGGTTCCTATTTCTCCACACCTTCACCAACACTTGTTTTTTTCCATTTAAAAAAATTGGTGGCTGGGTGCGGTGGCTCAAGCCTGTAATTCCAGCACTTTGGGAGGCTGAAGTGGGCAGATTGCTTGAGCCCAGGAGTTTCAGACCAGCCTAGGCAACATGGCAAAACCCTGTCTCCACAAAAAATAGAAAAATTAGCTAGGTGTGATGGCATGTGCCTGTAATCCCAGCTACTGGGGAGGTGGAGTTGGGAGGATTGCTTGAGCCTGAGATGTTCAGGCTGCAGTGAGTCATGACTGCACCACTGCATTCCAGCCTGAGTGACAGAGTGAGACCCTGTGTCCAAAAAAAAAAGTAGCTATTCTGCTGGGTGTTAAGTGACATTTCATTATGGTTTTGATTTGCATTTCTATAATAACCAATGATGTTGAGAATTTTTTCTTCCTTTTATTTATTATTATTTTTTTTGTGAGACACAGTCTTGCTCCATTACCCAGGCTGGAGTGCAGTGGTGTGACCTCAGCTCACTGCAACATCTGCCTCACAAGTTTAAGTGATTCCCATGCCTCAGCCTCCCGAGTAGCTGGAATTACAGGCAGGCGCCACCATACCTGGCTAATTTTTGTATTTTTAGTAGAGATATGGTTTCACCATGTTGGCCAGGCTGGTCTTGAACTCCTGACCTCAAGTGATCTGCCCACCTTGGCCTCCCAAAGTGCTGTGATTACAGGTGTAAAGCACCATGCCCGGCTGAGAATTTTTTCAAGTGCTTTTTGGCTTTTCATATATCTTTTTTGGATAAATGTCTATTTGAATCATTTGTTTTTTAAAAATTGGGTTGTTTGTCTTTTCATTGTTGTGTTGTAAGAGTTCTTGATATATTCTGAATGCTAGATCTTTAGCAGATATATGATTTGCAAATATTTTCTCCCATTCTGTGTGTTGCCTTTTCACATTCTTGTAAATGTCTTTTGGTTCACCAAAATTTTAACTGTTATAAAGTCAAATTTACCAATTTTTATTTTGTTGTTCATGTGTTGGGTGTAAAATCTAAGATTTCTTTGCCAAATCCAAGGTTGTAAAGATTTACCCCATATTTCCCCTAATAGTTTTTTTTTTTTTTTTTTTTGAGACGGAGTTTCGCTCTTGTTACCCAGGCTGGAGTGCAATGGCGCGATCTCGGCTCACCGCAACCTCCGCCACCTGGGTTCAGGCAATTCTCCTGCCTCAGCCTCCTGAGTAGCTGGGACTACAGACACGCGCCACCATGCCCAGCTAATTTTTTGTAGTTTTAGTAGAGACGGGGTTTCACCGTGTTGACCAGGATGGTCTCGATCTCTTGACCTTGTGATCCACCCGCCTCGGCCTCCCAAAGTGCTGGGATTACAAGCTTGAGCCACCGCGCCCGGCCCCTAATAGTTTTATAAAGCTTTAACTCTTCCATTTAGGCCATTGATCTATTTGAGTTAAATTTCAAGTATGGAGTGAGGTAGGGGTTCAGCTTCACTGTTTTGAGTGTGGCTATCCAGTTGTTTCAGCAACATTTGTTGAACAGATTCTTTCTTCTTTCGTTGGAGGCATTCTTTCCACATTGAATGATCTTGGCACACTTGTTGAAAATTCTGTCATCTTTGTCTCATTCAACTTCCCTGTCTCCGTTTTTCTCACGTTTTGCAGACTTACACTTACATCAACCTTCCTTACCTGTTGTCTTGTGATTATAGCATTCCACAGGGAAGGGAAATGATGCAATTTGGGGGAGGCCTGGTGAAGTATTCAGTCAGAAGAGGGATGCTATGGAAGGAGTGAGGCTGGAATCAGTTGCCAGCCAAGTGCTTTGGCACAGAATTGCAGAGGGGGCTCAGGGCTGGCATGCAACTAAGGGCAGGACTGATCTTTCCTTTTAACACGAGATTGAGGCTATTGTAAATATTTGAGCAATATTTCATTACACTGAGTCCACATCTTGATTTTCCATTTCCATTAGACCTTGTGGAAAATTAACTGTATTAAATTAATATATGATTCAATTTTTTTTTTTCTCATTCCCTCTATTTCCCCCTCCCCCTTAACTAACTCATTATTCCATGGGGACAACATTGCATTTTGGGCAGCTGAACTGGAATTCATTTTAATCCAGGCCAGGTATACTATGTATACTATTTACTAGCTTAGCTAGGGTCAAGTAACACCAACTTTCTGGAATTCAGTTTTCTCATTTGCAAAATGAGGAATGAATGTGAAAGTATTTTACAAACTGCAGCATAAGGAGTTATTTTTATAATAATTAAATTACAAGTAATTTATTGTTGTTTTAAAGGCACAGGGCTGGAGAACTCAGAGCTGGAGGAAATCACAGGGACTTTTCCTTCAGAGATCTAGAATGCTGCAAGGCAGTGGCGCAGATATGACCTGAAGCTGAGACTCTCACTGCTATTCAGGCTCTGGGGACTCTGTGCCTGGGCGACCTGACTTTCTTTATGCTCAAAGGGCCCTAGAGATTATCAAGTCCTACCTGCATATTTTACAGGGGAGAAAACTAAGGCCCATGGAAGGGATTGTCCAGGATCCCACAAGCGTCAGTGATGAAACCTATCCTCCCATCCAGAGGCCTGACTCCCAGCTCAGGGCTCCCTTCTGCCTCTTCAGACACCCTGTGGATGCACTGCTCATTCTCAGGCAGCATCACCTTCCTGGGACGCTGGTATCTCCCAGGGTACAGAAAAGAGATGGGGCCACTATGGGCCCAATGAGCTCAGGAAAAGCCCAAAGGCTACCTAACCCCTGCCAAACTTTAATTATAGCTGGAGGGGAGTTACTTTAGTGGGAGCATGTTTGGAGACTAGGGTATGTGTTTTTTTTTCTTCACTGAGACAGAGTTTCACTCTGTCACCTAGGCAGGAATGCAATGGTGCAATCTTGGCTCATTGCAATATCTGCCTCCCAGGTTCAAAAGATTCTCGTGCCCCAGCCACCTGAGTAGCTAGGATTACAGGCATGCATCACCACACCTGGCTAATTTTTGTATTTTTAGTAGAGACGTGGTTTCGCCATGTTTGCCGGGCTGTTTCTGGAACTCCTGGCCTCAAGTGATCCACAGGGCTCAGGCTCCCAAAGTGCTGGAATTATGGGTGCGAACCACCATACCTGGCCAGGTATGTTTTTTTAAGTAAAATATTCCAGGCATAACAAACCATGTATCTGCCACCAAGCTTAAGAAACAAACAGGAAAAAATGAATTCAGCAAAGTTGCAGTACACAAAATCAATACACAAAAATTAGTTGCATTTCTATACACTAATAATCTTAAAAGAAAATTAAGAGGCCGGGCACGGTGGCTCAAGCCTGTAATCCCAGCACTTTGGGAGGCCGAGGCGGGTGGATCATGAGGTCAAGAGATCGAGACCATCCTGGTCAACATGGTGAAACCCCGTCTCTACTAAAACTACAAAAAATTAGCTGGGCATGGTGGCGCGTGCCTGTAGTCCCAGATACTCAGGAGGCTGAGGCAGGAGAATTGCCTGAACCCAGGAGGCGGAGGTTGCGGTGAGCCGAGATCGCGCCATTGCACTCCAGCCTGGGTAACAAGAGGGAAACTCCGTCTCCAAAAAAAAAAAAAAGAAAATTAAGAAATTACAATAATATAAAAAATAGAGCAATGAGCCATATAATGACATTTTGGTCAACAATGGATTGCATATATGATGGTGATCACATAAGATGATAGCACTGTATTTTTACTGTATCTTTTCTATGTGTAGTTATGTTTAGATACATATGTGTTTGCCATTGTGTTATAGTTGACTATGGTATTTAGTACAGTAACATGCTATACAGGTTTGTAGCTTAGTAGCAACAGGCTATACCATATAGCCTAGGTGTGTAGTAGACTATACCATCAGGTTTGCAAAACTACAGTCAATGGTGTTTCCACAATGACAAAATTGCCTAATGATGCATTTCTCAGAACATAGCCCCATCACTAAGAGATGTTTATCTGTACTTAGGAGTAAACCTAACCAAGGAAGTGAAAGACTGATACACTAAAAACTATAAGATGTTGCAGAAAGAAATTAAAGAAGACGTAAATAAATGGAAAGACGTCATGTGTTCATGGACTGGAAGCCTTAATGTTGTTAAGATGTCAATACCACCAAAAGTGATCTGCAGATTCAATGTAATCTCTACCAAATTGCCAATGACATTTTTTTCAGAGGTAGAAAAGTCCACCCTAAAATTCATATGCAATCTCCAGGGACTCCTGATAGCCAACACAATCTTAAACAAGAAGAACCTTGGTATCCAAGAAGATGTTAAGTATCTAATTAAATTTAAAAAAAGGACAAAGGTGGAATTCTCACATTTCCTGATTTAAAAACTTAATGCAAAGCTATAGTAATTAAGTCAGTGTGGCACTGGCAAAAAGACAGACATACAAACCACTGGAATAGAAGGGTAGACTCAGAAACAAACCCTCACATATACGGTTAAATGATTTTTAGCAAGGTTTCCAAAACCATTCAGTGGGGAAGAACAGCGTTCTCAACAAATGGCACTGGGAAAACTGGATATCCACACGCAAAAAAGATGACATTGGACCCTTGCCTTACATCATATACAAAAATTAATTCAAAATGGATCAAAGATGTGCACATAAGAGCCAATATAAAACTCTTGGAAGATAACATAGGGAAAAGCGTCAAGACATTGGATTTGGCAGATTTCTTGGATATGACACCAAAAGCATAGGCAACAAAAGAAAAAATTGATAATGTGAATTTCATCAAGCTTAAAAACTTCTGTGCATCCAAGGACACTGTCAACAGAGTGAAAAGGCAACCCATGGAATAGGTTTACAAATCACATTTTGCATCTGCCAATTATATATCTGAGAAGGGATTGATATCTAGAATGCATAAAGAACTCCTGCAACGCAACAATGACTGCAACTAAACAACCCAATTAAAAAGTAGGACAAAGACTTGGATACTTTGTCCAATTACAAAGTAGGACAAAGACTTGAATAGATACTTCTCCAAAGAAGGTATACAACTGGCCAATAAACACGTGAAAAGATGCTCAATATTACTAATCATTAGGGAAATGGAAATCAAAACTACAATGACATAACTTGTCATACCCAATTGGATTGTCATACCCCAGAAAATAACAAGTGTTGGTGAGGATGAGGATGTGGAGAAATCTGAATCTCAAGGGACTCCTGATAGCCAAAGCAATCTTAAAAAAGAAGAACACTGTATTGCTGGCGAGAATGTAAAATGGTGCAGCTGCCGTGGAAAACAGTATGAGGATTCCTCAAGAAATGAAACATAGAATTGTCATATAATTTCCTGCAATCCTACTTTGTGTATAAAACCAAAAGAAGTAAAAGCAGGATCTCAAACAGGTATTTGTACATCTATGTTCATAGAAGCACTATTTACAGTGCTCCTATGAACCATTTGGTTTTACAACCAAAATGTGAAAGCAACCCAACTGTCCACTGGTAGATGAGTAAACAAAATATGGTGTATCCATACAATGGAATATTATTCAACTCTAAGATAGAAGGAAATCCTGACACATGCTGTAACACGGATGAATCTTGAAGACATTATGTTAAGTAAAGTAAGCCAGTCACAAAAGGACAAATATGTGATTCCGCCTATGTGATGTACTTAGAATAGTCAAATTCACAGCAGCAGAAAGTAGGATGGTGGTTGCCAAGGGATGGAGGTGGGGGGAATGGGGAATTATTGCTTAATGGGTACAGAGTTTCTGTTCTACAAGATGAAAAGAGTTCTGCAGATGGCTGGTGATGACAGTTGCACAACAATGTGAATATACTTTCCACTGAACTGTACACTTAAAAATGGTTAAATGATAAATTTTATGTTATGCATATTTTACCACAATTTAAAAATGAAAAAAGAAACAAGCAAGGGAGGAGTCCATTCTTGGATCTTGGAGTCCTCTCTACGATATTCTTCAGGAGCTTATGGATATGAGGGTTGGCTATGACAATGGTGCTTGCTGGGGAAACTGAGTCTGGAGGCTCCTGCAGAAGAGATCAAAGGCTTTTGAGAAGGTATTGCCTCCCCTGGCAATCCCAGGGAGATGTAGGATCAGTTGAGCCTCCCTGGCCCCAACCCTAACCTCTCAGCAGAGTTCTGTAAGGCTTGGCTGGGCTGTAATTCCTATTCTTGTGTCCCCACAACAAGCTTTTTGGAGACTTCCTACCCTCAGAGGATTATAGGAGGATATATTGAGAGGGTCTCGGTTTCTTGCCACCCACTGTATGCAGACCAGAAGAGCTGAGTAGTGAGGGGAATCAGGGTGGGAGACGTGTGTGTGTGTGTGTGGGGGGGGGGGGGCGGAGAGAGGGAGAGAGAGAGAGAATTCAGAGGGTTTTGGAGTCCATCCTAACTCCTGGGAGCCCATAAAGATTTCGGGATCTTTCTTCTGTCCTATCCTATGGGGTTAGGTTTTGAGTGAATTTAAGGGAGGTAGCTGCAGGCCCTGTAAATTTGGAAGTGGTTGGGGAGAGGACACATATCTCTGGATTATTCCTTACCAAGACAGGAAGACAGGGACCACAGCTGTGCTTTCCTGTACAGCAGGCACTAACCACATGTGGCTGTTGAGCACAGGGAACATGGCTAGTGAAACTGAGGAACTCAATTGTAAACTTTATCTAACTTGAATATATACTTAAAAACTAATAGCCCAGTTACTGGAAAACTTTTAAACACGTTTGAAACAATTTGGCTGTGTGAGTCTACTCCCTTGAGAAGTATCCTCTCGGTGCAAATACAGATCAGGTATTTTCAGTGAGAATTTAGTGTCTGAATTGAGATGTGCTGAAGTGTCAAATAGACATCAAATTTGGAAGACTCGGTATGACAAAGAGTGCGAAATATCTCGGTAAGATTTTATAGCGATGACATGTTGACATGATCATGTTTTGAATATATTGGATTAAGTAAACTATTATTAATATTGATTTCATCCATTAATATTTTTTAAAGGCAACTAGGCTGGGCACAGTGGCACATGCCTGTAACCCCAGCACTTTGGGAGGCTGAGGTGGGCAAATCACTTGAGTCCAGAGGTTTGAGACCTGCCCAGCCACATGGCAAAACCCCATCTCCACTAAAAGTACAAAATTTAGCCAGGCGTGGTGGCACGTTTCTGTAGTCCCAGCTATTCAGGAGGCTGAGACAGGAGAATCACCTCAGCCCAGGAAGTCCAGGCTGCAGTGAGTCAGGATTGCTCCACTGCACTCCAGCCTGGGTGAAGGGAGTGACCCTATTTCAATAAATAAATAAATAGACAGCTACTAGAAAACTTAAAATTACATGTGGGGGTGTGCGCCTGTAGTTCCAGCTACTTGGGAGGCTGAGGCAGGAGAATTGCTTGCACCTGGGAGGCGGAGGTTGCGGTGAGCTGAGATCACACCACTGCACTCCAGGCTGGGCAACAAGAGCGAAACTCTGTCTCAATTAAAAAAAAAAAAAAAAAAATTACATGTGTGGCTCACATTATGTTTCTCTTGGATAGTGTTGGACTAGAGTGTCCCAGGGAAGCTCAGGTTCAGATCAGCTTGCATAGCTAATAAATAGCAGAACCAAAATTTCAACCTAGTTCCCCAAAGCTGTAGTGCTTTCTTTTTTTTTAGTTAATTGGAAAATAGTGGGTTTGATCTAGGACCTCTAACAAGCCCCATCTGGGAAGAAGGCAGTGGTTCTCACCCTAGGCTCTGTGACCAAGCACTCCTCCAGGAAAGAGGAGGCCTGAGAGAGGCTGGTGGGCAGAGCTGGAGCTCCTCCACCCCTTGTCCCTTGCCATACAATCACCAACCAATTCTATTAGAGAGCTGTGCTTTTATTCTTTCTCTTATACACTGGACCTGAGATTTCATTTGAGAATGCAATTTCTACTTAAAATACAAAAGACTGAAAATCATTGGTGAAGATGGAAGCCTTTAGACTCAAACACATCATATACCTATGGATTGTTTGACTGTGGGCAAGTTAACCACTTGGGGCCTTAGTTTCATCATCTGTAAAATGGGTGCTGGTGATACCTGTCCTGAGAGATCATAAAGGTAATGAGATAATGAAGGATCTAATGCATGGCTCATGGAACGTGTACAATGAATGCAATTCCTCTCTCCTTTCCCCTGAAGACAGGCCCTAGACTCAGTTCTGACTCGTGTGTGTGTGTGGTGATCTTTTTTTCCCTAGGAGTTTCTGGCCTCATATTTCCCTTATACTTGGAATGATTTGCTTTCAGCGGTAGTGTCATATCCATCTGTAGATAGGGAAGGACATGGCAGAAAGAGATAAAATGGGGGATGAATGCTGCTAAATATTGCCTTTGTGAGTGTATTCAATTACATGGGCTTTTTCTTTGCCTGTTTGATGAGAAATGGAGGCCTGCAGGGGGCAGCACATGGCCAGCGCTTTACTCACCAGGGACTGGCTCATGGGGCTCATGGTTTTGCAAGAAATCAGAGCCTTCCCAGGCACATGAGAGCCTTGGGGATTTCTGGAAGGAGCCTCAGCTCTGGTGTTGAGATATTCATTAAGCCCTGCAAGATACTGATGCTGGTGGGATTGGGTCCGTGGGCTTTTTGGTCCCCTGGCCTCTGTGGTCCAGCCAGCCTCTTCCCCTATCCCTCACGGATCACTTCTAAAATCTCCTAACTTCAGGGCTGAGAGGAGTTTAAATGGTGATCTAACTCTAACACATTATGTTACAATACAGGAGGCAACCAACTTTGCAAGGTGGGGATGTGTGTCTCTCCCATGTTACAGGAGAGAAAGCAGAGGCTCAGTGAGGTTGAATGACTTTCGCAGGTCCCACAAGTAAGAAATGATAGATTAAAGCTCTTTTGTTTGCAGGCATCAGAAGTGACTAGTCAGTTTAAGAAAAGGAGAGTAACATAGATTCCGGGGGATTTCATAGAATGGCAAGAAAATCACCTAATTTGGCCTCCACGGGTGGGGCCTGGGGTAGCTCAAGATTGGCAGCAACAGTCTGTGGCTCCTTCTGTCCTAAAATTGCTCTCATGAATGAGCACCAGCCCCAGTCCAACCCAGGCCCTGTATCTCTCAGGTCTAAAATTCAGGTTGCTGGGACAGAGGTTCTCGAGGGACCCACTTGGATCACTCAGCAGTGGTCAGGGGTCAGGGTTACTAGCATAGATATGGAGGACTTGTTTTGAGTCCTGCAGTGAAGCCCTGACAGGAACACCACAGGTGTCAACACCTGGTGGAGGTGGGTCTTCTGACAATCACCAGGGCCTCTGCTCTGTGGTGCTCTCCAGTAGCTGCAGGCCAATCCCAGCTATAAGGTCAGCTGAGGAAACTGAAGGTGCTATTTGCATTTCAATAAGGAATTCAAGAGACCCAAAGCCTCTGGGTCCTAAAAGACTGTTTTTCTTAAATGGTGCCAAGTCCAGGTATTGTAACTGACAGGGCACCAGGGGTAAGGAGCCCTCCCTGGTGCTTCCCGTCACGCCCACACAAGGGTGCTTCCAACTTATAAAGCTCACCTGTTTATCTTGCCGCCCCTTGTTCCCCCAACTCGTTTCCATCTCCCTCTCCAAGGATTCAGTAATATGTTGTCTAGACACTACTGCTGCTGTTTCTCCTCCATTAATCCATTTTAATTGGAAAGTTATCATAATGCAAACTCTCTTTGGTATTATTTGCAGCTCTGCATTATTAGAACCTCACCAACTCGCTTTCCCAGCAAATTAAACTTGCTATGGAAGCAATGAGATCAGCTGCTCGTATTAAATCAGGCCGCACGTTGTTAAGTGGGGCTGGGAATGGGGCTTCCTCAGCTGGGTGGGGCGCCATTGCTGGAGGCGTTTACAATGGTACCACTGTTTCTATGCTGGGGATTTGGCCTCTGTGCTCAGTTCTCCTCTTTTTGGCACTGTGTACTGGAAATTAGAGATGGACAGAAAGAGGGGACAAAAAAGCCTCTGGTGGTATTTGGCCTCTCACCCCAAACCCAGGGCAAACAGCAATGATTAGAATGCACATGGCCCTAACCCCAGATGAATTACAAAGCATGTTGCAGTATTCATAGGAGCCCTGTGAGTTAGCTAAGATCATCCCTGTGTACGCAGCTGGAAACTGAAGCTCAGAGAAGGTAACTGAACTCCCTCGGGGTGCACAGGCAACACGCAGTAGAGAGGGACTCTAAGCCGGGTCCTCTGAGTCCAAAACCAGACCACCCGAGGGGATGAAACGCCAACCAAAGTGAGCAAACCCGTTTTACAGAGCAGATCCTGGAACGGATTCATTTCTAGTTGACAATACGGAAAGCAGTTAATAAATGGCCGGGTTTCCCACTTGCCGATTCTCACGACCTCAGCGTCTAATTTTTCCCAGTCACCCACTCAACAGAACAGCACGGCTGACAGTCTTGCCCGCCCACCCCAAAGCCACGTCCCCCTACTCCCTTGCTACTGAAGACCTGATTTTGTAAAGGCAGAAACGTGCCCAGTCTCAGAGGAAGCCTCATGATTGGTCTAAGCCAGTCATGGGATTCTGTGTCCCCTTGTTAGTGATTGGTCTAGAGGCAAGCATGTGACTCAGTGCTGGCCAATTACACCCAAGGGAACGACTGCTGGGGACTTCTGGGAAAAACTTTCTCTCTGAGGGCAGCCCGCGGGGCGGAACGTTTTCCTTGGGTTTCTCTCTTCTGGTGTGGGCACTATTTGTCATAGTTAAAAAAAAAAAAAAGTCACGCCTGTAATCCCAGCACTTTGGGAGGCCGAGGCTGGCAGATCATGAGGTCAAGAGATCAAGACCATCCTGGCCAACATGGTGAAACACCGTTTCTACTAAAAATACAAAAAAATTAGCTCAGCATGGCGGCACGTGCGTGTGGTCCCAGCTACTCAGGAGGCTGAGGTGGAAGAATTGCTTCAACCCAGGAGGCCGAGGCTGCAGTGAGCCGAGATTGCACCATTGCACTCCAGCCTGGTGACAGAGCAAGACTCTGTCTCAAAAAGAAAAAGTAAAAAAAAAAGTCTCCCAATTCTTTGACCTTGCTTCAAAAGGTGCAGACTATTTCCTCTCCTGCTGAGCGTCGGCCACACTTAGCGACGGGCTTCGAATGAAGAGAACATAACAGAGGTGAAAGTGTGTGACATTCGAGCAAAGGCCATAAGGAAAGGACATCGATGCTTGAGCTTTGCTCTCGCGGCTGTCCGGCTCTGGGGGAAGCCAGCCACCACGTCATGAGGACACCCAAGCAGCCCGTGGAGAGGCCCATGCGGGGAGGAGCTGAGGCCTCCTCCCAGCCGGCAGCCTCGGCCCGCCAGCTGTGTGAGTGAGCAGAGCCTCCTTGGAAGTGCATCTTCCCATCCCAGTCCACCCTCAGATGGCTGCAGTCCTGCTAGTTTTTTGACTGCCGTATCATGAGGGACCTCGAGCCAGAACCACCAGCCACGTTGTGCCAGAATTCCTCATCTGCTGCAACCCTGTGAGATCGTAACTGTTTATTGCCTTTTTAAGCCACTGAGTTTTGGGGTCATTTGTTACTCAGCAGTAGATGATTAATATGCTGTCATACAGCTGTCTTGGAACCAGGAGGCGCAAGACTGAGGACAGAGCCACTGTGGTGAAACTGGCAGAGATGGAATCTGGATTCCTGGTGATGTAAGTCAGCTGCCCAGCAAACACTGGGTTGCCTATTTTGGGACTTCTTGTTACAGGAGCTGATAAGAACCCTTAATTCATTGTTAGCTTTTTACTGCTTCAGCCTTGGGGAGATATGTGATCCTTCCAATCACATTTCATGTCCAGCAGAGGTCATATGGTCTCCACCCACAGTCACATTGGGATGGAGAGGAGGGAAAGAGGGCCCTGCTAAGGGGCTTAAATGCTGCGCGTACATTTGTGTGTTGGGATTTAATAGAGGCCTTCTGGAGACACAATGCCTCCTTCTAGGGAGGGCCTAATTGCAGAAAGTCGGGCACTGTGATGGGCCTGGGGGCTCTTGTGACCCTCAGTAGGCAATTGTCTGTGTGACAGTTGAAGTGATGGTATGTTAATAGCTTCTCGATGAAAGGCTGAATCTCAAGGGGTTCATGTTTCTCATCAGCAAAGACAGCGGGTCTCTGCAGCAGGTGGTTTGCAAACGGCATCCTATCAGCATGGCCTCAAAGTAACCCAGAGCTGCTCAGACTGTCCTGCCCTCCCTGATGCCCCCCACCTACATGAATTCCAAAGGAGGAGAAACCAATGGGTCTGTGATGGATATTGTCTTTCCCCATTAACTCTGCCAGTTAGTTTTCTTCTTCTTATTTTTTGATTTTTTTTCTTTGTGACAGAGTCTTGCTCTGTTGCCCCGACTGGAATGCAATGGTATGATCTTGGCTGACTGCATCCTCTGCCTCCTGGGTTCAAGCAATTCTCCTGCCTCAGCCTCCCAAGTAGCTGGGATTACAGCCATGCGCCACCATGCCCAGCTAATTTTTGTATTTTTAGTAGAGACGGGGTTTCACCATTTTAGCCAGGCTGGTCTTGAACTCCTGGCCTCATTTGATCCACCCGCCTTGGCTTCCCAAAGTGTTGGTATTACAGGCCTGGGCCACTGTACCTGGCCTAGTTTTCTTCTTTAAACTGCACTTACCTCACCTGCAGCATAGGCACAGTCACACCACAAAGGCAGCAGTGCGGAGTTCCTGGTAGAACTGCTAGAGATTCAAGGGTTCTCAAGAGGGTGTCCCAAGCATACAGATCTAGAGAGAGATCTGTGACATCAAGCCTCTGGGGGCAGGGCCCGCGGTCAACATTTTCCTATACATTCTCCAGGTTATTCTGACCCACTCTGCATGTTTGAGAGCTACCCAATGATCCTGTCTGTTCCCTACGACAGCTGTCACTGTAGTCAGGGCAGTGAGAATGACCCACATGGGAAGCCAAGGAAGTGGAGGCACAGTCCTGTAGGCACGCGAGGGCAGGGTTGGGGCTGGAATCTGATTCCCTGCCTCTTTCCACTGTCTGTAGTGATGTTTCTCAGCCTTCTAGAAGGGGGCGGGACAGAAGGGATCCCAGGAAACTCAGGATCAAGGAGGGTTCGTAGCTGGGGGAAGCAGGAGCCCTCACTCATTCCATCCATGGCTGTCAGCTTCCTGCTGTCCCTTAGCCCATATTCCTGGTTCTGGGAATATAAATAGAAAATGAGAAGCATATATATAACACTTCCTATGTCCCTGCACAATGCCTTAAGCACTTTACATGCACAAACTCAATCAATGCTCACAATTATTCTATGAGATAGGCACTATTACTATCTCCACTTTACAGATGAGGAAACTGAGGCACACAGTAACCACTGAAAGTCTATCCAGACTCTTAGCCCCTAAAGCCCCTCTCAGAATGCTGAGTGGGGATTCTCTTGGGGTACTTCCAGTTCAAGCCGTTTATTTCATAGAGAGAAACCGCCCAGTGGGAGAAGGGCCATTCTGAATCATGCATGCCCATTACAGGGCTGAGCCGGTCCCAGTTCTGGCCTCTGGGCTGTGCTGCCTACCTTGGAAAGGCGTGCTTTTGGGCTCTTGTGACCACAGGGCTCATTACCGATGCTGCAAATTGAATGAAATAGCTGCTTAGTTACATATTAATAACAGATTTGTTTGTCATTAAGGCAGCATTGTTCAATAAAATTAGTTTAGCTGAGCGTAATTACCTTCATATAAAATTTCCCCTTAAAAATTACTTTGATAAATCTAAGTCAATTAGGTGGTGTAAAGACGGGTGTGTGGGGTTTGGCTCTGAGCTTTGGTTGGGTCCCTACAATAACATTCCCAGGGTGGGAGTTCAATTCCCAAAGACCTTGGATCATCCCTTTGTGGAGCACTTAAAGGCCCAGTAGAGAACGTATAACTCCGCCTCTCCAAGGCCAAACTGCAGACGACCTTGGATAGTCCCTTTTGCTAAACTCAAAATAAGACTTCTACCGAAGCCCTGTGTTCTCTTGCCACCCTGCTTAGCTCCCGGGCTTCCAAGTCATTGCTCTCTGCTTGTAGACTTTCAATGGCTCCTGATTGCCCATAAGCTATGATCCCAAATCTTGATATTATTATTCAAGGCCCTGCAAATCTGGCCTCATGGTAAACTAGTGAAAATGATAACCAAATTGGGGATCAGGAGACCTAAGAGGTCTTAGACCCAACTCTGGCCCCCGCTCATGCTGGGTGTTCTCAGACAGGCAGTTTACCTTTTTAGGCTCCCTTTTACTTATCTGTAAAATGGGAAGCACAATATTTTCCTTCCTAGGCGGTAGTGAGGCTCTCAGGAGATCACGGCTTTGGTGCTTCATAAGCCACAGACCCCCATCCAGGCCCCATTTCTGCTCTCTCTGCCTCCTCAGCAGCTGTCTGCATTCTCTGTCTGGCCACTCAGCTTATTGTGACTCGGGATTGACTCTGGGTCCACCTTGTTGCTGACCACACAACCCTTTCTGGAATATCTATCCTGCCCCTTTCTGGTTATTTGGCTTCTTGTTATTGTTTGAGATAGGGTTTCTGTTGCCAAGGCTGGCGTGTAGTGGCATGATCATAGCTCACTGCAGCCTCGGCCTCCCAAGCTCAAATGATCCTCCCACCTGAGCCTCCCAAGAAGTTAGGGATACAGGAACATACCATCATGCCCAGGTAATTAAAAAAATGTAGAGATTGGATCTCTCTGTGTTGTCCAGGCTGGTCTCTAACTCCTGGCCTTAAGCCATCCTCCTGCCTTGGCCTCCTGAAGAGCTGGGATTACAGGTGTGAGCCACTGTGCTTGGACTTGGCTTGGTTGTTACGCTCCGATCCATACCCTCCTCTCCTGTCAGCCTCTCCTGACTGCTCTTCAGGCCCTGAGCCTTCTCCCTGTCAATCCCCTGAGCTTGCCCCTAAGAATATGTACCCAGCCAGGGGTGGGGAGGAGTGTATGGAATCACACCCTACATGGTTAATTTCCAGGACCTTCTTTCTGCTTTTACAGTTGGATTCTAGTTTTATGCCATTGTTTCTTTAAATGACTTGCTGTGAAAATCTGCTCTAGAATCAAAAGATGCCTGTGCCTGCCCTGGATGGAATCTCGGAGATTAGCAAGCCTGACCTCCTCATTTATAGGTGGAGAAACGGAGGCACAAAGCCACTGAGTGGCAGGGCCAGGCCTGGATCTCCCATCTCCTCTTTTCCAGGCTGGAACTTACCCCCGACCTGTGTTTTCCATTGATTTCTGCTTTGCTCCAACCCTCTGTTGGCCCTTCCTGAGCCTGTTGGTCATTTCCTGAACAACACTGTTTTTACCAGATGCCTGAATTTCAGCCCCGAGGAGGTGGTTAAGGGGAGTTATTCAAGCAGAAAAGCCCAGGTTAGATCCATAAATCTTTGCTGTGCAACTCACAGGCCCAGATCCCCAAATGGCCCTGAAGAAAGCCAGTGGAAGGAAAGAATGCTGGAAGGGCATAGTGCTGCATAACTCCGGGGGGCACCATTCACAGACTGCAGCACCTCCTGGCATTGCACAGTGTACAGCCTGCACAGCTGTACACTGAGCCCTGGGGCTGAGGATCAGGAAAGACCTAGGCAGGCATGTAGGAAAAGGATCCAGCTCAAACTGCAGGGAGGTGGCTGAGACACAGAAGGAAGTGGGGCAGCCATTCAGGTGGCAGAGGACAGCCCCTTGTCATTGAAACCCCTGGATCCATCTGGCTTGTCATGAAGAACAGCTGGGTCTTCAGGCCTGTTTTCTCATTTGTGAAATGGTGAAAACAATGTGTACTTCCTAAAGGTGTGGAATGAGAAAATAAACGTCAAAATGCTTCAAAAGTAGGCAGTGAAAGCCGAAAGCTGGGGGCGATGTTAAAGCAAATGACTGGACATCAGAGCACAGGGGTGTCTGGGAATGGGCGGCCTCAAGGAGCCCCTCTGCTCTGTTCCAGCCCGAAGCCCTGGCTGATGGCCTGGGAGGAGAAGACCCTGTTTCTGGGTGGAATTTCAGCATCCATCAGGAAGCCAGAGCTTTGGTGACAGTGCTATGTTGAGTGTTGTGGGGGTGGTGGGAATACTGGCCTTGCTTCCTCTGCAGAGAGAAGGGAGACAAGCCCCGTGTCCCTCAGTTTACCCCTGATGCTTTCACATTCCCAAGACCCATACTACTGGGGTGGCTCCTCCTGAAAGGCCTCACCAGTCACTCAGCCAGAGGGCTTGGGCAGAGGAGGGGGACAGAAGCACACACAGACTGAAAAGTTCTGAAAATGTGCCTCCTGAGCACCGGCCCCCTCCTCGGTTCCCCAGCTCCCTCTAAAGCCCCTTTTGAAGGGGACCTCGGAGCTCTAATGAGTTGAGAGCTTTTATGGGAGCCCAGGCAAACCAATTAGGTTTGCTTAAAAATATTGTATTCATTAGCATGAAAATAAAGCTGAACTTTTTAGAGATAATTGCATCTTTTAAAATGTGGTAGTCTTTGTCTGGGCTTGTCTCATAAATATGCATGCTGCATAATCCTTTTGGAACCATGGTCGCAATCATGAGTAACACACAAATGCATCCAGGGTGTTAATATTCTGACAAGAGTGGGGCCTCTCGGGCAGGGGGTGCCACCGGCGGCGGCCTCCAGAGGCGTCCTTGTAATCCCCAGCTGCCGCCTGCACGGCTCACGGGAACAGAGCCCAGTTCGGGCTCCCTGATACCATAGACCAGGGCTCCAGTTCTAAATCGCTCCCTTTTATGCTGCTGCCTCCAAGGGTGGGCTGCAGGATTCTGGGGCTTTGCTCAAAATGCCGGGAATGGTGGCACAGAGGTCGAGCTCGATTTACAGCTGGGGAAATTGAAGCCCGGGGGGTTAAGTGGGTTGCTGAGGTCACCCCACATGATAGGACCAAGATGAAGCCCAGTTTGCCACGGCAGACTGATGCTTGTTATCTGAAATCAGGCAAGGGCCCCTGCCAGGGAAAGGACTGCGTTTACATTTAGCAGGGAAAGGATGCATTCCAGCTTGGTTAGCCTGGATGGCTGGGGGAAGGGTTGGCATCTCTAGCCCCACCCACTGCCTTTCTATCAGCTAACCTCTAAGCCTCCCCAAATAACATGCCATCTAAGTTAAAGGAGTGAGCTTGCTACATCAGGGCAGCTTGAAGACAAGTCTTCAGCTCCACCTTCCCAACCGAGAACGCCCCTCAGCCCTTTTGGGTAGAGATTCCTCAGCTGCAATTGTTCCCTGCCCTGCCGGGTTTCTTTAATCTCCTCCTACCCTACTTCCTCCCAAGTGCAAAAGCTTTATAAGATTCATATCCCCTTTCTTGATGGAACACTAGGACTGCCCCCCAGGGAAAATGATGAGTTTAGTGAAGTTTCTTTTCAGCAAACATTTTCTAAGTGCCTGCTCTGTCCAGGGTCCAAGCTAAGCCTTATGGGGCTGCAGAGACAGTAGGACCAGGCACCTGCCTGCCCAAGCTCACCATCTATGGGAGGCAGGTGCGTTTGTCACTCCTGCTGGTAGGATGCAGGCTGCTGCTTAGGCCTGAGTCCCTGGCTCCTTCCAAAGGCATGCTGTGGGGGTGTGGGGAAGGTACGCACCAGTTGGGCCGAGGGAGGGCTGACTGCGGCCAGGGCAGCTGCCTTTGAAGAATGAGTGGGATTTGAGCAGGCTTTGGGGAGCACCTTGAACAGAGGACAGTATAGGGTTTGGGGTGTCTGGTTTTTCTTTCCCACTTTCTCATCTCCCTCCTGATACTCGTCTCTCCTGTGCCCAGGTTCTTAGCAGTCCCCTGGCTTCCCCTCCCTAATAGCTTCCCAGGCCATGGCAAGACATTCCAGGACTCCAGAGTTACCTCTCCTTCCAAATAGGAAACCGTGCCTGATGTAACCTGTGCCTGATGGGTTGAGAAACTGTGTCACATTTATTTATAGCCTATCCACTTCTATCAAAAAACTTATTACACTGAACACATGAAACTGCCTATATTTGACCATTCTGGAATAAATTGGTGATTGTACACTCTATGGAGTGCTTTTTGTGTTAGGTGTGGTATACGCATTATCTCATTGGGGAAAACCTGTAAGGGAGATACTGTGACTCCCTCTCCCATTGTACAGACTGGAAAACTGAGGCACAAAGAACTTAACTTTCCCTGGTCTTGTGGTGGGAGGTGTCCTGCCTAGGCTGCCTGGGCCACATGGAAGTACAGTGAGACAAAAGGCACATTGGGATAGAACCTCAAAATGCAGCAGAAAGACGAAAATTCAGAGAGGTAGTTGGGAGTAGAAAATTGCATACAGTGACCAACTGAGGGCTGTTTTGGTTGTTGAAGGCAAAATATGATTCTGAGTGCCCTGACAGAGGAGGCAATTGGTGGTGGTGAGTTGGGGGTGGGGGAACAGGGATCAGGGAGCAGGCTCACTGTGTTCTCCCTGACTGTAGGGAAGAGCCCGCCTGTGCAGTGGGACTGCTCCCCGGAAAGGTCCTTAAGATGCGATTTCCCTACGGGTTATGATGGATAGCGTCAGGCACCCCTCACTGGCCCCAGTTTTTAGAGAAAGAGCGGAGGTTATATTGGTGAAGGGCAAACCATAGTGTTAAGGTCGGAGATTGGGGGAAACAATTCTGTTGAGAGGAAGGACACCAAAGGCTTCATCCCTAAACTGCAGCTTCCTGGTGATCTGCCTTAATGTAGGGATATAATCTGGAGAACCGAGGAAAGGCTTGAGGTGGAAAGGGCTTGTTCTGTTGTCAGATATGACTTTCAGTCCCTGCTCTGTAACACATTTGGTGGGTGGCCCTAGGCCAGTTAATTATTTCATACCAAGGTTAAGTGATACTTAGAGCCCTTTTCTTTCCATGCTTAAATATTCCAGAAGAATTTGCATTGTAATAATATGACTTTTTAAAAACTGAACTTGATTTCTAATTTGTGAGGTCTGGTTTCATGGAATGAGGTTGGACACTCCACTGAGCCCTCATTGCCAATAAGGCTGGTGTATCCTGGTACTTGGTTCTTAGGATTCATTATAACTCTGTTAGAAATGAGAGTTATAACTCTACTATAACTCTGTTAGAAACCTCACACAACCAATGTATCATATACATCTTTCTTTTTTTCTTTTCTTTTCTTTTTTTTCTTTTTTTTTGAGATGGAGTCTCGCTCTGTCACCCAGGCTGGAATGCAGTGGTGGGATCTCAGCTAACTGCAGCCTCTGCTTCCCAGGTTCAAGTGATTCTCCTGCCTCAGTCTCTGGAGTAGTTGGGATTACAGGCACCCACCACCATGCCTGGCTAATTTTTGTATTTTTTTTTTTTTATAGTAGATATGGGGTTTCACCATGTTGGCCAGGCTGATCTTGAACTCCTGACCTCAAGTGATCTGCCTGCCTTGGCCTCTCAAAGTGCTGTGATAACAGGCATGAGCCACCGTGCCCAGCCATCATGAACATCTTTCTGTGTCCATACTTACAGCACTGACTCACATTTTCTAATGTTAACACATTATTTCATGGCATGGAGAGATCTTTTTTTTTTTAAAGCAATATGTATGTTTTTCTGTATTTAAAAGAATTTTGTCCCATCAGTTCTGTAATGATCAACACGGTACATATATAATAATTGAAAATATTATAGCAAATAACATTTTATATATATATATATATATATATTTACACATAGTATTTGTAGAACTTAGAAGAATTGGTGCATTAAATTTACGTGCATTTAACATGTTGATTACTCTAAAAACAGAAAAAGGAAAAACTGGTTTACATTTCTGACAACAGTTTTGAGGATATTTATTTCCCCAAATCCTCTGCCCAAGGCTATCTACCAGGTACCCAATTTTTCTGCATGATGAATCTTCTTATCAATTTGCAAGTACTCTTTGTATATTATGGATATTAACTTTTCATCAGTTACATATGACGGTACAACTATTTTCTCTGTTCTGTCACTTTATGTTCATTTATAGATTATTTTGCCATGCAAAATTTTTACACTTTTATGCAATTAAATCTGTAATTCTTTTCTCTTATGGCTTCTGGGTTTAATGCCTTGAATAGAAGGCATATTCCTCTCCAAGATTATATATATAAAACAATCTTTCCTCATACTTTCTTCAGCTTTAAAAAAAAGTCATTGAAAATACTTTTTTTTGTATATGGGGAGGGGGATGAGATGGTGAAAGCAGTGTGTGGCTAGTGTCCTCTTCACCAGATATTTCTGGTTTTCTTCACTTCGTAGCACGTGGTAGGATTCACTTCTTGTGCTCCTTGTGGTTAGGTGGGTCTGGGAGACTAGCTCTAGACAGAGCTGTGAGAAGTGATGGGTCTCGTCAAGAACAAACACTTGGTTGTGGATTCAGGACTTTATGGTCTGTCTCTAGACCTTCTCTGGAGCGTCTGAGATGTTGGCTACCCCATCAGCCTGGCTCCTGTGTGATTTCAATGACCAATCTCAATGAACATGTATCCTGAGCCAGAAATCAGCCTTCACTGTGGTGAGTCACTGAGACTGGGGGGATATTTTACCACAGCATAGCGTAGCCTATCCTGGCTGATACCAGAAGGGACCTAACTTTTGCTTTTTCCCATACAGATGGCTGGTTATTGACTTTCCTTTTTTTAAGCAGCCCATCTTTCCCTGCTGATACAAAATGCTGTGTTTATCATGGCCCCAGTTCCCAAAAATACATAGGAGTAGATATCTGAACTCTTTATTCCATCAACCATTTACCTATTCTACTTTAATTCCATTAGATGAAGCTTTATGACATATTTTTATATTTAGCAGAGCAGGTTTCAAGCTTATCTTGTTTATCCTTATGAATTTACTCTTCAGACAAACTTGAGAACTAGTTTTTCAAGTTTCATAACACCTCATTAGGATGTGGGTAGGAATTACATTGAATTTATATATTAAATTTGAGACTTTCTATCTTTCCATAGCAAACCTTCCTCTTATTTATTTTCATGTGTTAATTAATCCTCTTACACTCTTTGGAAAAAACTCTCTGACCTCCTACTGTACACCAAGCATTTTTCTAGCACGGAGGATAAAAGACACAGTCCATGCCACCTGGTTCTCAGATCTAGGGGGGAGGGGACAAGACCACTGGCAGTGATCCTAAGGGAGGGGGCACACAGTGCTGTGGGAGCCCAAGGACAGGATGCAGCAGAGCTCCATCCCACAGTCTGAAGACGAGTGGACCAGGTTGATGGGCAGGCAAAAGGCCATACCTTTGGGCCATACCAAGCAGCTGGAAGTGCGTGACTAAGGATTCCAGGTGGGGACATGGCAGGAGAGGAGGAGGAAGGTGGGGGCCAGTTCATAAACTTGATTCCCAGAACAGCGGGATGCTGCTGGAGAGTTTTAACTGAGCCTGACCCCATAGCCTTAGTGAAGCATATATTTGGGGTACGATCTGCTAATTTAACTGGAAAGAAGAGGAACCCTGTATTTCCCATATTTAATCACTTAGCCAATTTGGAGCATAAACCAAGTCAAAGGATATGAAATCAAATGGCTAAGAAAAAAAGGACAACCGTCTAGAAACTACTAACATTTATTGAGTGCCTACTGTGTGCCAAGAATTTTCACAGGGTAGTGTTCATGTGGTCAGTATATTGTCAGATATTTTTACATAATATAAAACCTCACAATAACCCCATTGTGCAGGTATGATTTCTATTTATAGAGCAGAGAAATAAGGTCAGAGGTTTTTAGGTGATTTGCCCCAAGTCCAAAAGCTGCTTAGAGGCAGAGCTGGGATTGTGCTGCAGATTTTGTGTTTCCAAATCTGGGAGTCTTTCTGCCTCTCTACAGCTGTGTGTCCTTATAAAAAGGATATAGTTCCCAGCCTGGGGAAGAGAGGGAAGGCTCATTCTTGGCCAAGTTTCATTTAATTTTCCATCAGTAGGTGTCAACTGTGAACTAGTCAGAAATGCTAAAATAACAGCTTAAAAACATAGGAACAGAAATGGAAATGTAATTTTAGCGTGCCTTACCAGCCCCTCCTGAAGATAAGTACTGCTTATGGAGTATCTGTTACAGAAATGTAACACTTGAGGACTAAACTCACAGGAGTTGCTGGCGATGTGCAATTTAGCAACTTGGGCTGTTAAAGAAGAAGGGAGGGGAAAAAAAACCAACTCCACAAGCAGAAAATTGAAAACAAAAGGAAATGGAGAAAAAAAGCAACATAGCGTTTCTGCCTCTGGTTGTAGTTCCTCCTAATGGCCTGGGAAATAGCTTGTTGGATAAAAAAGACTTGCCTAGGAGAAACGTTAACTTAGTGATGGCGCACTTGATGGAAGGGAGGCTGGATTTAGCCAATCAGGCATCAAGGCCTTTGACTGGGAAATTAGCAGGTACTTTTCAGCCCCTGTGATTAGCCAGGTGTGGAGTCAGGCCCAGGGGGCACTCCAGGATGAGGGACAGTGGCTGGCATTCTTCCCTCAAGGGATTTGCTTTTTGAATTGGGGAGCATCATCTCCTGGAACCAATGAACCATTAATACAAACGCAGGACAAGAAACAAGGATGTGTGCAACAGGGACCTCACGCTGCTGCCAATGGGAGGGTGGGGCGCAGCTCTGGTGTGGGAGGGTGCAGGAAGGCGACTTGGACGGGTAGCGTGGGGCCACAGCTTAGGAGTGAGGATCAGCATCCCAGTCTCAGCTCTTGCCCTCATTTTCAGTGTGAATTGGGACAAACCGTTTTCACCTTTCTGAGTCTCAGGTTCCTCACGTATTTAACAGTAGAAGTTTTGTCAGAAGGTTTCTAAGGACTTTCCAGGCTCTGACACCTATGATTTTATGAATTAGAATTCTCATTAAGGTCTTCTGTTGCCAGAAATCCAATTGCAACCAGCTTAATTTTAAAAGTGGCATTTATTGGCTTAGGTAATTGTGAAGTCCAAAGGTCATCTAGGTTCAGGCATGGCTGGATCCAGCGGCTGACAAAGGATTCCTTGGGCTGTCTCCCCTGGTCCTGCCTTCTTCTCTCTGTGCTAGTCTGTCTTTCCTATTGTAAAGAGATAGTCTTATTTAATAGTTCCAGTGGACTAGCCCCTAGGAGCTCAGTCCCACCCAACCACAAGGAATAGGTTTCTTCCAGAAAAGAAGGCCTCAGGCACCAGCTGAAATGGGTTAGGACTGATGGAGGCAAAAATGACAGATGCTCTCCATATGGCCATTGAATATATTTCAGGTCAGATAGAATAACTAGGGGAGGGGAGGAGCAGTCCAAGATCTACAGGGTCAAAGTTGTGCCTTAGGCCTGGTTAGAACCTTTGCAGGGCCCAGGGTAAGAGTACAAATGGAGGCCACAGACCATATGTCTCAATATTAAACAATCATAACTCACACTAACAATCTGTTAAATAGGATAGGTTTATCTGCTTATCCGTATACACGCGCCTTCACAATGACCTGGAAGATGGGTTCCAATTTAGAATTTTCAGAATCCTTGGAATTTCGCAGTGGAATGAGATGGAGCAGGGAGAGACTGTAGCACATCCCTTCTCTTCCCACCCCTGACTCCATCCACACTGTGTGGGCATCTCAGCCTGCACATCCAAGCATTGAACACAATTCCATAAACAGCTGGCCGGGATGTGCATAGGAGCCCTCTGTTCACCCTGAGCAGGGCCAGCCAGGAGGAGGTGGATGAGGGCTCTGGAACGGGGCTAGGTCCAGTTGAGCAGTGAATCCCAGATACTGGAGCATGCTGGGGGTGAAGAGGTCAGTAGACTTTGGGTTCAGCCCTTCAGATGCTTGTTGCAAGGTGAGGGGCGTGGCTAGAGGGAGGGCCAGAATGGGCCTGTTTATAAACTGGGTCCAGAGCAGGAGGCCACTTGCCTGAGTGAGCATGGGGTGGTGTCACAAAGAAGAGGGCTGGGAAATAAAACTGAAAAAGATGTTTGGGCTTAAATGAAGGAGAAACTGGACTTTAGGCTATGAGATTGGACTTGTTCCTATGGGCAATGAGAAGCCTTGGTGGAGGGGGTCTCAGCAGGTGACCAGACCCATGGCCAGAGTGACCCCTATGATCCTGCATTTGGGACCTCTCCCCTCCCTCATGTCCTCTGGCACTTACAGGAGCTCCTTGAGACCTAGCTTTGATATGAGGGCAAGTCTTTCAGGGGAACCTTTCCCTGGACTCCCAACTCCTGCCCCAGACGGGTCCTCTCAGAGCCCCCTGGGGTCCCTTAATCGCAGAGCACGTCATATGGTCTGGCAGTGGCTGGCTTGGTGCTGCCCCCGCCTCCCCCCAGCCGATCTCATTCCTCTAGTAGAGGTACTTCTACCTTCTACAATCAGGTCCTCCAAAGGTATTGTTGGAAGAAGGAAGGGGATTAATGCACATAATTAACCTGAGGAGGTGAGGTTAGGAGAAAGCTTTTGTAGACAGTATTTTGCTTACTTAAGATCTCAGTGTTGTCTCCCTTCAAAAATCTATCTTGAGCCCGACCCCTTCTCCCAGCTCTGTGGTGACCTGGGCCAGCAGCTTCTGTTACTGCTGACCTGGAGAACTGCCGGCCCCTTCTCAGTGCTTCCCTCCCCGAAGTCTACTTCCAACCCAGCAGCGTGTTAAATGTGAGAGTGTGTCATCTGCGATGGCCTTCATCTCGCTCCGAGTAAATGCCAAAGTCCTCGCCAAGGTCTTCAAGGAGCTAATGAACAGCCAGATCTCCTGGGGACCTTGCCAAAATGCAGATTCCCATTCAGAAGCTCTGGGGTGGGCCTGAGAGTCTGCATTTCTAACAAGCCTCTAGGTGTTGTGGGGGTGGGGCATGCTGTGAATGGTGAGGCCCTGCAGAATGCTCACTGTCCCCCTCTTCTGACCTTATCTACCACCCTTGCCCTCATGGTAGGGTGAGCAGCTGTCCCTGTTTTCCCAGGGGGTATCCTGGTTTTAAAACTGAAAGTCCCATATCCCGGGAATCCCCTTCAGTCTGAGCACACTGCTGCTGTCCCTGCTCTGTGCCTCCGCTCAGCCTCACTGCCTTCAGGTCGTTTCCTGCCTCGCAGGGGGACTTCCTATTTACGGCTGCCCCTTGCCCACCCTGGCGTCCTCTACTCCTCTGTCCTGCTTATTTTCCTCCTTAGCAGTTACCACTCACTAGCACGCCATCTGTTTGACATATTTATCTTATTTACTGTCTGTTTCTCTCCACCATACAGTAAGCTCCACAAGAAGTGGAATATTTTCTCTCCTTTGTCACTGATGGACTCTGGTGCCTATAGCACTGCCAGGCATCTGGCGAAGGCTCAGGAAGGATGGTTACATGATGAACTGAAGGCCTGCTCTCCAGACCAGGCTTCTCAGTTTCGGTGTGCACCTGCACTGTTAAACTGCAGATTCTGATGCAGGCGTCTGGAGTAGGGCCTGAGAATATGCATTTAGTCCACGAATGGAGGCTCTACATGGTGGTCCATTTTCTTCTCCTCATTTATTTCCTTCGCTCCCTGGGAAGGAGGCAAGTTTGGACTTGGAGATGGGGCAGGGGCTCCTTAGATCTCCCAGAGAAGCAGGTGGGCCATCCAGTCCCTGTGGGGAGGGGTGTTCGGCGCTGGTGTGAGTGGGTGGACACCCAGCTGGCCCGTCAGACTGACGGACTCAAACATGAAAATGGCCGGGACCAAACTTTCCCTGTTCTGTGCTGGCTTTCAGAAAGAACTGCCCCCTCCCACTTCTCTTCACAGTCCCTACAGCTGGCTCCAACAAGCAAAAGATTTCTCTCCAGAGCCGGGCTCTGTTTGGCCTTGCACCTGCTGCCGGCAGCTGTTGCTGGGGCTCCCGTTAATGGCACAAATGGAGCCTCTAATGGATGGGACCTAAGCCCTGGCTGGCAGCGGGACTGGGAGGATGTGGGCTGTGTAGACGGATGGGAAGTCAGCCAACGACTGGGATCCAGGCTGTGCTGTCAGTCAGATGGACGGCCAGACAGTGGCCAGCCAGACAGCCAGACAGCCACACAACCAGCTCGGAAGACTTTATCCTTACAGGCAGCTTTATAGGACTCAGGGAGGTGTGGACAGGCTCTCAGCCCTCTGGGAGTTCACATTTCAGTGGAGGTGAGAACACTTGAGGTAGAAAAGAATGAGCCAAGGACCCTAAGTAAAAACCTGGGCCCAAGGTGTGTGTGTGGAACCCACCGGAAGAGCTGCAGGAATTCTGATTAACTGGAATATTTCTTTTCTTCTAAAGATTTTGATTAACTCTAATAGAGTGTTTTAAATTTAAAACTGAGATGCTCTCTGTCAACAAATAATGTATGGACTCAGTAGAAAACTGTGACATGTAAAAGCTTTTTAATTTATGGAAGCAGAATAGAATCATGAGTGGCACTGACTGGCCATCATCTAGTATTGCTAAGACTGCTTACGGATTATGAGCTTGCATTTGCTTGTGCTGCTAATTTTTGGATGTCTAGTTTTTATTTATTTGTTTAGAGACAGAGTCTTGCTCTGTTGCTCAGGCTGGAGTGCAATGGCACGATCTTGGCTCACTGCAGCCTCTGCCTCCCAGGTTCAAGTGACTCTCCTGCCTCAGCCTCCCAAGTAGCTGGGATTACAGGCACCCATCACCACACCCAGCTAATTTTTGTATTTTTAGTAGAGACGGAGTTTTACCATGTTGACCAGGCTGATCTCAAAACTCCTGACCTCAGGTGATCCACCCGCCTCAACCTCTCAAAGTGCTGGGATTATAGGCATGAGCCACCGTGCCCAGCCTCTAGGTTTGAAAAATATCAATATGGTCAAATACGTACCTACAAGTTAATGACGCTGATGTTGATGCAAGTGCTGGTAATGGTGCCTTTTTTTCCCTTTTCTTTCTTAATCTTAAAGGTGATAGTAGATAGCAACTTTTGTTGAGAATATTTTACGTGCCTAGCATGTAATCGCACTGCCTGTCATGACAGCCTGTGAGATCGTGGTAGCCGTTGCCCGTGAAGCTGCCGAGGTGCCACTGGCCCTTCATCTGGTCACTGTGTCCTGATTCCCTTAGGGGGGACCCACCCTGCCCCACCGCCATTCCTTGTGTATCTGAGAGGTGACTCTACTGCAGTTCAAAGGTGTGACATGAATTCAGGCCTGGCCCATCAGTGCATTTCTTGGCCATTGTGGTTGGTTTGGGGATGGCCACATGACCTAAAGAGAGCCAACGGTGTTTGGGAATAAGGTCTTACTTTTCCTCGAAGGATGTGAAGCTGAGAGGATGCAGGACCAGGAGTTTCTGCCTCCAGCTTATGCCCTCCTGAGGACAGCCTGTCTGTGAGCTGCGGGTAGGGGACACCTACCCAGGGCAGACAGTAGAGCTGAGCCCGGAGGTGGAAAGCAGGGCCTGGTGACATGTGTGCTGGTTTTTGCTTGAACAAGTGTGACCTATTTGTTTGTTCCTCGCACCTCAGTGTCTTAGTGATATGAAGACAAGTGCCTTTCGTACCTGCAGACAAGAAGTCCCTGTCTAGAAAGAGGGGATGATGAGAGTTTGAACTGGCATCTGCAGGGTGTCTTATCAGATCTGGGCAGAGTGAGAGGGCGGAAGGATGGATGATAATGCAGCTTCTGATGGGATGGCTGGATGGATGGTGGAGTCCTTTCCCTGAGAGAGCCTATGGAAGAAGAGCTGATTGAGAAGGAGGATAATGAATTCAGTTTGTGCAATACCCAGGTGCGAATGGAATCTGGAATTTTGGAGAGTGGGTTGGAGATGGGGGTTTGAATACAAAACAAAAGCAGACAGCCAACCAAACAAACATCATCATCATCATCAACAACAAATCAATCATCCTGAAGAGAGCTGTGTAGTAGGTGGCATCACCCCAGGTGATCCAGGTGTAGGGGAAGTGGTCTGTTTCCTTGTGCAAGGGTTCTTCTGGGTCTCAGGTGTGGAGAGTTATTTCCCGGTTCTTGACACCCCATAATTACTGGTCCCTATAAGGCCCTATATGTTTGTCTACTTATGTATTCCTTTATTCTTCACTGCCCTCTCCCATTCCTGCTCCACCCCCATAGATGGGCTGTTCTAACATGTATTTTGTTTGTAAGTGTTCCTACAAAATGTGTTTTGTTGTTTTACCTGTGCTTATCTTTAATTGATATCAATGGACTGGCGCTACAGAGCTCATTCTGTATTTTATCTTTTTTGCACAGCACCGTGTTTTTAAGATCCACTCATGTTCCTATGTGTACCTTTAATCATTTTCTTTTACCTTCCGCACAATGCTCCATAGTGTGTAACTTCTGCATCACCCATTTTGTCCTGGGAGCTTCCATTCCCTGCCACTCTGAACGGTGCTGCGGTAACATCCTTGCCTGCACCTTAGGATCCTGGTGAGAATTGCTGTGGGACGCAGGCCTGTGTAGTTGTCAGCCCCAAGATAGCCCAGTGTTTCTTGTCTCCTGGAATTCATGCTCCCTCATGCTGAATAGGGCTGGCCTGTGCAACCAGTAGGATATTACAGGAAGGACAGGGTATGACTTGCAAGTCCTAGTCACAGATGCCATTGCAGTCTTGCTCACTCTTGGATCACCCACTCTGAGGGGACAGCAGCTGCCATGTTGTGAGGACACTCAAGCAGCTCTGTGGGCAGGAGCATGCGGTGAGATGCAGGCCTTCTGCCGATACCCAGCACCAACTCGCTGTCCGTGTGAAGGAGCCACCTTGGAGGTAGATCCTCCAGCCTCTGTCACACCTTCAGGCGACTGAGCCCTAGCCGACATCTTAACTGCAAGCTCATGAGAGCCAGAAGCAGACAGCAAAACTGCTCTCAAATTCCTGACCCACGGAAATGGACATAATAGGTGTTTGTATGCAGTAATATGACTGGGAAGGGGAGTTGCTGGGTTGTAGGGCGTGCCTGTACAATTTTTGATCATGTGTGTAGTTTGGAGAATCAATATGCAAATCTGTAATAAAGTTGCTTATTTGTTTGGCCCCTTCTCCATCTGGGTGGTGGGAAGGAGGTGATGGGTTTATCTCGGCATAAAGCCCTTGAGGGCTGTCAAACTCCATTAAATGCTATGGGGAAAAGATTGTGTGGGCCAGTAGTCAGCATATCCAGAGAATTCCCAAAGGATTGTCCCAGATCCCAAATCCTAGGGAGCTGTCCATCGTGAGTCAAAGCACCCTAGTCCTTGCTGGGGCCAGCAAGAGCCTGGGGCCCCCTGGTGTGAGCTGATTCCTGTCCTCTGGACCTGGGGGCTTGATGTGCTGACGTAAGTGCAGTGACATTTGGCCAGGCAATTGAAGAGCTTCGATTTGCAGATAGAAGTGACGGAAATTCATTTTCTCTTATTTTTCCAATTTTGTCTGTAGAATCGATTCCTGCAGTGTCATTTCTCTGCTCTCTCCAATCTTTGTTAAGGAAATGAAGTGCTGGAGTTGGATGTCTGTTCAGAGTGCCTCAGCAATCTCCAGGTACCTGGCTACTTTAATGTCCCAGGCCATTGGAAATTGAGCTGCTCTGGCCAGACATTTTTCCATTTCAAGTTGTGCTTCCTTTACAGGTTTTATTCACAAGGCACAACAGAGTTCCCATTGACGGCAGAAGAGATAAGAACAGCCAACTCCCATATAATGGCAACAATATTCTCCCCTTGCAACATCCGCTAATGCTCCTCGGATTGAATACTGCTTTGTGATAACAAAGCTAGCATGTGGCAGGACCAAGTATCTTAGGGAAGTGACTTGCCCAAGGTCAGCCCACTAGTGAGTGCAGAGCTGGTCTGACACCCTTGGGCTCCTGACCCCCAGTGTTCTCTGCACTCTAACCCTGTAGCCAAGAGTGTGGCTTTTGGGTTTACTGAATCTGGGTTCTAACTTGGCTATGCTTTTTGCCAGCAGTGTGACCTTGAGCAAGGCATTTACCTTGGTAGAAATTCAGGAGGCTGGGCGCAGTGGCTCACTCCTGTAATCCCATCACTTTGGGAGGCCTAAGCAGGCAGATCACTTGAGGTCAGGAGATTGAGACCATCCTAGCTAACACAATGAAACCCCATCTCTACTAAAAATACACAAATTTTTTACTGGGTGTGGTGGCACGCGGCTATAGTCCCAGCTACTTGGGAGGCTGAGGCAGGAGAATCGCTTGAACCCAGGAGGTGGAGGTTGCAGTGAGCCAAGATTGTGCCACTGCACTCCAGCCTGGCGACAGAGTGAGACTCTGTCTCAAAAAATAAATAAATAAAAATAAAATAAAAAATTCAGGAGAGCGGGAGAAGTGGGTTAAGAAGCAGGTGGCTTGAGTGGGAGCTATAGAGGCAGGAGTGGTGGATCTGCAGGACTTGCAAGATGCATAGAAAAGTTCGAACTTTCTCCTAGGGCAATGGGGAGCCATAGCATACTGTGGAGCCAGGGGTCAGATTTGAACTGAGAAACTCCACATTCACCGCTGTGCGGGAGTTCGTGAGGGATGGCTCAGCCCTATGCCAGGTCACACGGCTGGGTGACTGTAGAGGAGGCTGGGTTTCAGTCCCTGGTTTTTCCCTTTTGAACTGGTGTCCTTGTCCGGTCCAGAGAGTAACCCACACAATTGTATGTGACATGCCTGCTTCTACTAGAAGCATCTACTAAGGAATCCTCTCAAACCAAGGCAGATCTTCACCTAGGAGAAGTTCTATGCCAGCTGTGAATGTGCCGACCTTCCTCCACCTGTCATACGTGTCATTCTCACCTCACCCCTAGGAGACGGAGGGATTATCCCCAATCTGTTCATGAAAAGACAGACACAGCAGGTCAAGGTGTAGATCCCAAGCCACAGTAAGGGAGCAGGTGGGGACTCTGACTGGTGCCTCTGAACCTTAAGTTCTCTGTCCCGTCCTCATGTGTCCTCCACCAATCCTTCCACCATGTACCTCACATGTGCCTCAGCACTTCCTCATTGGAAATAGAATCATCCTGTGACCCCTCAAACAAATACGTGAATGTTCATAGCAGCATCATTTACAATAGCCAGAGGTGGAAACAGCCTGAGTGTCTGTCGGTAGATGGGCGGACAAACAAAATATGGTCTATCCATCCAAGGGAATATTATTCAATCACGAAAAGGAATGAATAAGATAAATAGTGTTTGATAGCACAACAGGGTGACTACAGTTAACTATAATTAACTGTACATTTAAAAATAATAAAATGATTCCTTTCAAATGCTGATAAAAGAAAATACAAAAAAGAAAAAATAGGAAAAAAATAACAAGAAGAGTGTAATTGGATTGTTTATAACGCAAAGAAAGGAGAATTGCTCGAGGTGATGGGTACCGCATTTACCCTGATATGATTATTATCTGACATATGCCTGTGTCAAAATAGCTCATGTACCCCATAAATATATACGCCTACTCTATGCTACAAAAACAAAAAATAAAATAAATAAAATCTTGAATGATGCAGCAGGGATGAACCCTGAAAACATTATGCTAAGTGACAAAAGCGGGGCATCGAAGGAGAAATCTTGAACGATTCCACTTATATGAAGCGCCCCGAATAAAAACACTCACGGAGACAACAAGTGGAATCAGGCTACTGGGGGCTGTCGGGTTGGGAGGGAGTGGGGGTGACTACTTCATAGGTACAGAGTTTCAGCATGGGATGATGGAAACATTCTGGAAATAGAAGTGGTGATGCTTGTACAACATTGTGAATGTACTTACTGCCAATGAATTGGACACTTAAAATGGCAAATGTTATAGTATGCATATTTTACCACAATAAAAGAAATTTAATTAAGAGATGAGCTTCAGACCACACCGTATGATGGCTTTCTTTTCAGAAAAGGGTTTTCTAGCTAGGGCCACAGGAGCCTCCAGAGCAAGACCATCTTGTCTTCATCTGTGTGTGTCCTGGTGGCTTTCAAGCGAACCTCCTCCCCTGGATTTGCCTATATTAGTTTGGGAAATGCTTCACTGGGTGTCACCTATGTCCCCCTCTTACCCTGGAAATTGGACCTCTTCCTTATGGGTTTAGCAGACCTGGGGCAACCAGCTTCATGGTCTGAGCTTAAATAATGCCTCTCCTAGCAATGGCCGAAAGAGCAGGGTTTAAGCCCTTACATGGTCAGATTTCCTAAAAGCCTCGTCCCTCTCTCAGACCCCCTTCTCCCAAATGTCCAGGCATTTCTCAGCTTCACACAGGGTCAGTCCATTCTATTCCCAGAGCAGGAACAAAGTGGCAGCTTCCTGAGGCCAAAAGATGCTTCACTGGTCTGGAAGCTGCTGCAGGCAGCACTGCTGGGACCTGCCAAGTCAGGGACAGCTGGAGTCTAGGGTGGGTGCTCACAAACATGCCCCGTCACCTGCAGCTGCTGGCCCTGGACACTGACATCTCTGATCAGGTCTGGAATAGGTGGACCAGGGACCCTGGTGGATGCCCCCTGCACCAGCACACATTCCAGTGCAGGATTTGGAGATCCTCAGAGGGTGAACACAAGTAATGCTGAGATCCCACTCTTAATGCCCAACCTGGCCAAGGAGTTCTAAGTGCCAACTGGTGGGTAAACTGTTCAAGGCAAATTTATTCGAGAGACCTGGGGTAGGGGGAAGGATTTTTTGGCTCTCAGTAACAGCTAATTCAGGGGCTGGTTTCTGCATGGTAGAACCAGGGGTCAAGTGAAGTCATCAGGCTCTGTCTTCTTGGCTTTTGTGGTCTCCAGTTGGCTTCATCCTTCATATAGGTCTTTTCCACAGAGGAGGCAAGATGGTGACTGGTGGATTCAGATTCGTATTCTCTCAATTTAGCAGTAACAATTGAGGTCATTTTCTCTGTTACCTGTGGCAGAAAATTCCTGGAGCAACCTCTTACTGCCTGACCAGGATCACCCATACCTCCCCAAATTAATCACTGTAGTTTCCTTCAGGGGGTGTTCTGATTGGTTGGGCCTGGCGCTGGACCATTACCAAGGGAAGGTGGGGTTGCATGATTGACAGGTCCCTCAGGACCTCCAGGAATGGGGGAGCTGTGTGTCAAAGGAAAAGTGGTTGCATTACCAGAGGATCGAGTCTTTGAAGTGGGCCTCAAAGACTTTGGAAACCTAAATCCATAACAAGCACCCAAGGGCTGAGCTGCCCGTGGGGCTCTTTTGTGTGGATGCATTCTGAGGACTCCTTTTCCAGAGTGTGAGGCTCTCCCGGAAGAGCAGACTTGGGCCAGGTTCTGGGGTCCACAGCCACACTAACCCAGAGCCCTCATTTCTCTTGAGACCACTTTGCTTTTGTTCCAGCACACAAGAAGCCCTTCCTTCTCTGGCTCTCAAGTCTGGACTCATCTCTTGTCTCACAAAGGGACAATTGTTTCAGGGAAAAGCCCCTGGTTGGACTTGCAGATGGCCACAGACCTGGAGGTACAGCAGTAGATCGGAAAAGACTTGCCTCGTCTGTTCCCCCTCCAGCTCATGCCCCTTCCTACCTCTACGCTCTGTTGCATTGTGGGTGTGGCCTCTGGAAAAGTCATGCATGACAAAAGGAAGCGTGGCCCAGAACTGGCACACCACAGGCAAGTGCGTGAGTGAGTGAGTGAGTGAATGAGTGCTTGGGTGGATGGCCGACAGTGCTAAACTTCAGAGGGAGATGAAAAAATAAGACAGTATCCCCAACAGGGTTTGGCAAAAGGCGTTTCTGGCCAGCTCAAGCCTGGGATCTATCACATCCCAAATCAATTTTCAGACTTAGAACAAAAATGCATATCTATCCCCCTCCCGATCCCTCTGCCTCCCCTCCCAAAGGAACACGTCTGCGGGGACAGATGGCCCTGTGTCAGCGTCCCTGTGTGATATTGATGTGAACAGCGAGGGAAGGCGACGTGTCTCATGGCTGTAAAAATAGACGTGCATTAGGAATGCATGAAGTCAGACTCCTCCTCCGGCCACGCCAGGCATGCTATTCTAAATCCAGCGCTCATGGGCTTGGTATCCAGCCACCCGGCAAGGCAAAGCAGTGGTCTGGAACTTGACATTTAAAGGGTTTGAAAGAAATAGAAAGAGGCACCGAGATTTCTTTTTTTAAGTCGGTCTGGCTATTTCTGAATGGGGCATGCCAATGAAGCTGGAGACCAAATCCACTGCATTTTCGAACCATAGCATCTGAGAGATGGAGGGGGACGTAGGAGCTGTTCTGTCTCGTTTCCCTCCCAATGCAGGGATTCCTTCCACAGAGCCTCTGATGGTTGTCTAGTTTCTGCTTGGATGCCTCGAGTGATGGGGTACTCTCCACCTTAAGGGGCACAGTTTCATTGTTGGGTGGTGTTGGATGCCGCTGGCTGCTACCGCGAAGTGCTCTTAGGAAAAGATTGAGTTGATATCTAATCTCTCTGAAACGTTCCTCCACTGACCCTGGGGTTTAGGACCATTTTATGCTCTTGAGATTTATATCCACTGCCATTTACTGGGCTCCTTCTATGTGCTCAGCCCTGCATAAGAAGCTGCGGACGATAAAAGAGAAAACATCATTTCCAAAAGCCAGCTAACACCGATCTGGGGAGATAATGAACGTGTGTGGAGTAATGAGATAGGGCATGGCGACAGGATCTTATTAAATTTGACATCGGGTGATACTGCCTGTTTCCTTCCCAGTCAACATCAGTGGCAATTTTTGCCACCCCCATCTTGGTTAATGAGAACTACATTTTAGCGATGGCTCTGGCTGTGGACTTGGAATGACCTTGGCTTATTCTTACTTGCCCCAGACCCAGCCAGCCCCTCACTGCACCCTGCGGAGTGGTCACTCACAAGCACCTCTCACTGTCCCTCTCCTCTTGAGAACATTATTGTCACCATCCCCAGCTTGGGGTCCCAGGCTTCCTTATAGCTTGGCGCTACCTGGCTCCCTTTGGGCTCTGCCTTCTACTCAGCACTCCCCTTGAGCCAGCTCCAGCCGTATGCTTGCACCCATGACGCCATCTGCATCCTCCGGTGCCTCTGTTTCTTTCCACGTGTCTAAGTTCCGTTGCCTCTTTGAAGCCAGTGGCAATCTGCCTTCTCTGTGGTGTCCGCATCTAGGTGTAAACAATTTGCCTATTTCCCAATGGCTTCAGTTTCCTCTATAGCAAAACTACTGGCCACCCCTTGAACCCTGTCTTGGCTTTTAAAGCTCCCAGCCCCCTGTGACAGAAAAAAAATAATGGGCTTGGCGTCGCAAGACTTGGGTTCAGATCTCCACCCTGCCACCTACTCACTGTGCTCCCAGGCACATCGTGGACTCCCGATGGTTCTCAGTATTCACACCTGCATTGTGGGATGAATTCCACCCACCTCTTTGGGTTGCTGATTGACAAATGTGACACGTCTTTGCCAAATATACAATGCCTTACGGGTAGTACTTGTCATCATTGTCCTGACTTCTTTTAAAAGAGAAGGAAGCTGGGCTTAGGCCCTTTTTTAGATCCTTGGAATGTATATCAGCAAGTATTTTTGGGGCACTTGCTGTTTGTATAGCCTTGTGTGATGCACTTAGGGGTTTAAAAGCACAGGCATGGTTTCCAGCCAGGGAGCTCACACTCCGGAGAGATAATGAACGCATGTGGAGAGATGAGCCTATGGGATCAGACAGGGTATTATTAAACTTGACATTGTGTGATCCTGCCTGAAAATAGCAGAGGGTTCTGAGATGGGGTTGTGGACAGCAAGGGTGACTGGGGTGGGCTTCCTGTAAGAGGTATCCTGGAGCCAGAGCATCAAGGGTGGGCGGATAACCTCTGGGAAGGTGGAGAGGAAGTAGGAGTGCAGTCCAGCAGGGAGATTTCTCTGAAGAATGCAGCCCACCTGCCTGTGTTGGATGAGAGAGGGGGACTCCTCTTCAGTCAGGTGCTGTGCTGGGTGCTTATTTGCATCTCACAACTCCGGATTCAAAGCTGGAGAGCCATAGACAGTTCCTCATTTGTAGATGAGAAAACTGCAGCTAAGGGAGCTTTAGTGACTTGTCCAAGGCCCCACGGTTTTCCATCGGGTGAGCAGCAACTCAGAGAGCCTGTTAGACCCTCGTAAGGGGAAAGGCCAACTCTCAGTCCCTGTCCCCCAGTCAGCCTTGAAACCACCTTTGCAAAAATTATGGCAATGAGAAAAATCTGACATAGTAAAAGTATGACAGTGAAAGAAATCTGACTTAACCAACACCACCTTGTTTTTAACCTCCAAGCTGCTCTCATTCATTCCTGGCCATAGGCTGAGTGAAGTATAGAGAAATTTAGTTTGTAGTTTAACTTTGAAACAAAGATGGTAACAGCCTCTTCCTGAAATAAACCTCTTCCTTTCCTGGGAACCAGACCTCCTTTGTAAAACTAACAAATGAGCCGCAAGATTAGAAATTACAGCTCAGGAGTCATGCAGCCAGAGGCCAGAAGATTCCTAACCTCCCCACTTGCTCCTATGGATAATATCACGACTGTAAAACCTGAGATTGGTGTTCTAGATATTTTTTACACCCTGCATTTTGATGAACCAGCTGGCACCACCCAGATCAGTAAACTGGCTCAACTAGTTCTGTGATCCCACTCAGGAAATGAAGGCAGCAAGAAGAGCTTGCTTCAACCCCTATGATTTTATCCTGACCCAACCAATCATTGTTACATACTTCCTGGCTCTTTGCCCCCCAAATTATCCTTAAAAAACCCCTACCTTCTAATTTTCAGGGAGACTCTCTAAGTAATAAAACTCCAGTCTCCTGTTTAACTAGCTCTGTGTTCATTAAATTCTTTCTCTATTGCAATAACACCATCTCAGTAAATTGTCTGTATCTGTGCCAGGGACAAGAAAAACCCATTGGGGCTTTTCAGCCTTGTGACTGTATCTGCCTCAGTCCCGATTGACCCCAGCAGAACAGGGAACCTGACCCATCAGCATCAATCTACAGAGTGACCAATAACTTAGTATGTGGCTTGGTGTGAGAAGATGGGCCAAGCAGATTCAGGCTCTTGGGAAATGGAATTAAGAAACCTAGAGAGAATAAGCCAGGTAGAATCAGAGGCAGATTCTGAAATGATATCTATGGGTAGAGGCAAGGCTGCAGTTGGCCTTTTGCAGGCTGAAGCTGGGAGGCCACAGAAATCGTAAAGAAGCAGGAGTTGGCTCTCAGGCCTTGAGAACAGGAGAAGCCAAGTGGGGAAGCACTGGTGGAGAGAGATCAGGGACAATATGCAGAGAGGTTGTGAAGGAGAACAGCCATGCAGCCATGTGAACAGACTGGGTCCTTGGGGTCCCTCTGACCTCATCCAGTTATGATCTCCATCCACAAATAAGCACCCTCCCAATTCCCCCCACCTTTCCTGAGGGAAAAAGGTTCATGGTTCCACGTGCCTAACCGTAAACCATCTCGCCCCTCTGTTCTGTCTCAGGAAGAGGGCTGGAGACACACTTGCTGTCCTTTGGGAAAAGAGGCATGGTAGTCAAACAATAGGCCTGAGGAGCATTTGCAGAGTCAGATGTCTTCTCCAGCCACAGCACACAACTCCCAGCCCAGCTGAGGCAGAACTGTGGGCTGGCCTGGCTGTGAGTCTTGTGGGTCTATGAGAAGCCTCCAGCCGAGGACCCAGAGTCTCAGAGGCCCCAGGAGAGAGGGGGAGACTGGAGAGGCCAGTAGGCGCGGTGACTTAATCTGAGAAGTTACCTGTGTATGGTGGGGGTAGGAATGAATCAAAAGGCTCAGGTGGTGGAGAGGAGGTGCAGGGCTCTGTGCCCAGCTCTGTCTGTCACTCACCTTTGCCAAAGCAGGACTCCATATTTGATTTTGGTTTCTTTTGAAGTGGGAGTGGATCCCAAGGGCTGAGGCTAGCATCCCCTGGCCCAACCGAGAGCATGCGTGGGTAAGTGGGGATCAGAAAGGAGGCGCTGCGTGGAACAAGTCATAACGCCATTCCCCTAAACCCCAGCAAGCCAATTTAGCCCCCATGGGCTCATCCATTTCCTGTCACACATTTAACACATACATTAAACACACCTTCCTTCTCCTTCTGCAGAAATATATTGGTGGCAAGGGCGTGGGTTTGGGGCCAGGCCTGTACTGCCTTCCAGCCTGCCCACTTTCTTGCAGGAGGGCCTGGTTCCCTAGTGTTGTCAGTGTCCTTATCTGTAAAACAGGATCATCACACATCGCTTAGGAGTGTGAGAGGAGTAAAGGGGATAACGCATGCCTGGCACACAGTAGAAGCTCAGCCAGTGGAAGCTGAGCCAGGAGCAGAGCCAACTCCCTTCCTTCCTTCCCCAGCTTTTTAGTCCTGGGTTTGGAAGGGTCTGTTTGAGCAGATGAAGTAGATGCTGCCATTGGCTTTTACACTATCCTTGATGAGAAGCCAATGATGAGGAACTGACTTCACCTGGGAGAGCCCCGGACCTATTCCCCAGGTCATCTGACTGCCTGGACCTTCCCACCAAGGTGAAAAAACCTGAGGGATTTTTCACCCAACACCTCCGGAAGGTTTTGTTTGGTTGGTTGTTTAAATACAAACTTTACAGTTCTGGGGCCATTGACTCAAAAGAGTCCCCTGGGCTGGAAATGAACTGATTTTGCCTTCACCCTGCATCTTCTTCTTCCTTCTCTTCCTGGTTTTAAGAGAAAAGCTCTTTATTGGTGGCAATTCATATAGGTCAGTGACCGGGGCTCCTAGCCTCCCTGTGTAGTGGACTCTGCCTCCCATGCTTGAGCTAAGAGCTTTCACGCAAAAAGCAGTGGCTGGAAGCTGTAGTCCTAGGAGCTGTGAGCGGCAGGCAGGCAGAGTGGCTGGTTCGTCCTACAGGTCAGAAAGCAGCCTGAGGGAGTTTAAAGGGGAGGGGCAGGGTGCTTGCAGGTGCTAACTGGATTTGACATCATGAGAAGTCATATTGTGGATCCAGCATTCTCTGATTTGTCCTTCTCTAGCTTCCCCAAGAGTCATGCAAATATTGGGGGGTTCACAAGCATTGTCCTCCACTAGTGAACACCAGGAACAAGTGGGCAGTAGGGGCTGCGCGTGTTTCTAGAGAAGGAGCTTAGGGGTAGCCCCTGTCTGGGTGGCACAGCGAGCACACTGTACTCCCAGGCAGGTTGGATATTGACTTGGAGAGGTCTTGGAAATGGGCTGATGAAGGCGGTGGACAGCCTGAATCTCCTAAGCCGTCTCCTGGTGCGACCTCTGACCCAACCATCTCTGGATCTTGCTGTTATCAGCTCCTTCAATTTTACTGGATGAGTAATTCACTACCTGCTATTACTGCTAGGGTGTCATCCTTTTCCTAGTTCCTGGTGGAGCTGGAGATGTGCTATCAGGAGTCCTTGTAGAAAGTGCCTTGTCTCTTGCCCCGTCTTTATAGCTCTGCATCTCACATCTCCAGTGACCTTGGCCCACAGCCTGTTAAGGGGATTGGTGCTGAAGGCTGCTAAGCTCACCTTGAGAGCCCGCGATAGCAAAGGCTGGGCTGATGCTCACAGCCTCCTTTGTTCTTTTATTTGCCCAGCCCTGAGCAAACAAGCCTCAATAAACTACATGGCATTTGGATATTGAAAATGCAAAGAGAAAGTGTCTGGAAGAACAATAAAGGAGTCAGAGCAGAGGTTGCGTGCAGGAGGAGATTACATTGTCTAATTCCCCTCAAAGGCACCATGGTTTTCCAAACAAGAAGTGTTTATCTGAAGCCTGGGTGAGAGCCCAATCTGAGTTTTGCTCTAACAGCATCAACCTTATTTGACTGGATGCTGACTCAGAAGCTGTGATTTTGCAGGCAGGACATGTGCGCACAGCTTAGCTAGGCCCTAGGAACGATACAAAATGATGCCAGGTCGCAGAAGCCCTTGGCCTCAATGGGGAGGAAAAATGGATAAGAACAAAGCAACTGGGGAACCATAAAGCCCTGAACTAGGAGGCAATGGCTCCATATGCTTTGCTACCTCTTCTGGGCATCAGTTACTTCTTTCTTCTCTCTGAATCCACAGCACTTGGCTAGCGCTTCCATTATTGCACAGAATTAAGTTTCTGTCCTTGCATAGGGAATTCTTTATACTTTTGTCTCTCTCATTAGACCAGGGGTCTGTAAACCATGGCCCAAGTAGCTTTGTAAATAAAGTTTTATTGGAACATGGCCACACTCATTTGTTAATAATGTTGTCCATGGCTGTGTTTGTGCTTGAAGGGCCGAGCTGGGTTATTACTGCAACGGAGAAGGTCTGCAAAACTGAAGTATGTACCTTTCAGTCCTTTACAGGAAAGGCTTGCTGACCTCTGATTAGACCATGGGCTGGTGGAGAGCAGGGACTGGGTCTTACTCATATTTCAATCTCCAGGCACAGTGCTGCACACAAGATGGACTTCCATAAATGCTTAATTAAGTAAAGAAGTGTCCAAGCTGGAGAGAATGAAGAGCATCCAGGGGAAACAGTTAAATTACTTAAGAGCAAGAGCCGGTTTTCCTAGGACTTTAAAAGCCTTCATTTACATATACAGAGTTGATAAGCTAATTACACAACAATCTTGTCCTAACTGTTAAATCAGCCCCCTAAGGTCTTGTTAGATAACACCTTGTTAACCCAGTTCAAGGAAACCTGCTGTTTCTTGAAAATAGTAGAAGCTCAATTTCCGTAATCCAAACTCCGTTCCCCCAACCACTCCAATCTCTCTTTAGTCTGAATTAGATATTAAATCCACATTTCCACTGAATTGGAAATGACCATGAAAATAATCAGTGTGGCACTATGAATATGGCATTTCTTGAACTGTGAAGGCTGGCCGAGTGCAGCCCTGATTTATCCATCCCGCACTGCGGACCTCGTCCTCAGGGCTCACATGCTTTCCCACGACCTAAGAAAATGATCGTGACATGGAAATTTAAAAAGTGTTGCCTCCAAAATTAACATTCCTTGCAAATGAGCAAAACCAACATGAAAGAATGTTTAATTAAGAGTCTACTAAGCAAATGACATGATACCAGCTCCGACTCAACTCCTACAGTTATTTATAAATTAGATTAAATGGGGAATGTGGGCGCATGTTAAGATGTTTGGCATGACGTAAGGGTGGTGCCTCCAGATGTGAAAATGGGTGCAGAGGAGCATGCGCATTTTGGGGGCACAAAGCTCACACCATTTTAGGATCTTTCTGTAAGAAAATGGATATAGCGCTTCAACTCGGGAGGCGGAGGTTGCAGGGAGCTGAGATGGCACCACTGCACTCTAGCCTGGGTGAAAGAGTGAGACCCCTTCCAAAAAAAAAAAAAAAAAAAGGAAAGAAGGAAAATGGATACAGCACTGTCTTACTTCTGCAAATTTTAGCCGAGCATGTGACCAGGGGTGAATATTCTGTATGAGGACTTCTGGAGCTCTGCAATGGCCAATGCAGGTGAGAGGTTCTGAAGTCCAAGATTCCTCAGGCTTGTGGTAAATACTTCCAGCGTGGATGCATTGTTAGATCAATTATAGTAGAATGAGCTTGGAAGTGTGGTCAGCCCGGGCTTGGGGAGCCGCACAATTCCTGTTAACTCTGTAAAGTTTCTGAGAAAGTCGTCCAGTTCAGAAAGTTAACTTTATTTGACCCAGAGTTTTCAAGACTTGTTTTTTTTTTTTTTTGGTTTTGTTTTGTTTTTTTTTTGCTATAGAGACCTTCTCTGGGTGAATATTTTTTAACAGCTCAGAAAGGGCTGGGAAAGGCTGACTTAGTCCCTTCTGCCTTCCCCTGCTCCCGCAATCCTCTTTCTTTCTTTCTTTCTTTTTTTTTTTAATTGTACTTTAGGTTCTGGGGTACATGTGTAGATCATGCAGGATTGTTGCATAGGTACATACATGGCAATGCGGTTTGCTGTCTCCATCCCTCCGTCACCTACATCTGGCATTTCTCCCCATGTTATCCCTCCCCGACCTCCCCATCCCCCTACTGTCCCTCCCTTGACCTCCCCAACAGACCCCAGTGTGTGATGCTCCCCTCCCTGTGTCCATGTATTCTCATTGTTCAACACCTGCCTATGAGTGAGAACATGCGCTGTTTGATTTTCTGGTCTTGTGTCAGTTTGCTGACAATGATGGTTTCCAGATTCATCCATGTCCCTACAAAGGACACAAACTCATCATTTTTTATGGCTGCATAGTATTCCATGGTGTATATGTGCCACATATTCCTTGTCCAGTCTATCATTGATGGGCATTTGGGTTGGTTCCAGGTCTTTGCTATTGTAAACAGTGTCGCTATGAACATACATGCGCACGTGTCTTTCATCCTCTTTCATTTTATGAAGAAGGAAACAGCAAGGAGTCTTCTCTGCTGTCTCAGGGCAGAGCTGAAATTATCCCCCGACCTCAGCCTCAGGTCAGAAAGGAGTTTTTCTGCAGAGGGTGGTCAGGGAGGAGAGGAGTTAGCTTAGAGGAGAGGGCCAGACCTATTCATGAGGGATTTCTAATGTAACAAAACACTTCCTCCAGAAAAAAAATGCTGCACCTTTCTCTTGTTCAGAATTTTAAAAGAATGGGGCATTTTGCTTCAGATGAGGGCAAGGGTGGCTGGATGTACGGATTCCTGTGTCGTACTTTCTGTTGCTTTCTTCTTTAAGAGTTTAGCCCAAGACTGGACACGTCATTTTCTGTTCTCTATGCAAAATGGAGATGCTGGGGCTTCCTGTTCCAGAATTATTCAGAATTTCAAAAGGTCATTAAACCAAGTGGGGGGTGGTGCCCTTCGGAGCTCAGGCCCTGAATAACTAGCTGCATAGGTTGCGTGCCCATGAAGCCAGTCCTGGTTGGTGCGTATTTGTGTTTACTTATTTCAAAGTTCAAAGTTCTGAAGATATTTGGAGTCTGTATGGAAGGACGAGTGTCGTAAGAGATTTTAACATAATGAGCCAGATCTGGGCGCCAGTGTGGAGATGCATTTTTACAGGGTGAATCATTAATTGGGCATTCTGAGAGTCACTCAGCCTTTTCAATGATTCATCAGCCATGCTGAAGCTGTTGTGTAGCTCATATTATTGTTGTAATTAGCTGACGCTTGTCAAGTGTAACCTGGCTCTAACCTGGGTGTTTTCAAAAACAGCACTGGTTACTGTGTATCCAGGTAGAGGGGGTCAGCATACTCTAACTCTCTGTTTTCCTGACTTGTAATAATTAGCCCCTTCTATCAGGGGACTGAGTCTCATTGTCCTTCCTGTAAACAGTGGCTAATTGTGAGTGGAGCTATGGATTGAGAAAGCGGGTACTGCTTTTCCTGTTTCAAGGGCCTGCATATTCAGAAGCAGCCATGTGGCATGGGAGGTGTTACAGCAGCAGATCCAGGGGCCAGTTCTTTCACTGCCTGGTAACTTGGGCTTTCCAAGGGAAAGGGAAGGAGGTGGTCGCTGCAGGTGAGGCAAAGAAAGTGCTTGGTAAGGGGTTTCTGGGATCCTTGGGAGGAGGGTGGATTAGATGGGATTAGAGACCCACTCTGAGCTGTCTACCTGGATGTCAATCCACTCTGGAGGTGAGTCTCCTGATCCCTCTAACCAGCTGCATGCTCACTGGGCTTCCAGCTCCTAAGCCTTATACCTGTGGGACGGTTGGTCCAATGTCTGGGGCACCCACTCTTACCCCAAACTCCTCCAGGTCTGCAGAGTGGCCCAGCATCTTCTCTTCTGTAAAGAGGCCTTTGTCTAACGGAAGTGAGTCTGTAACCCTAGGCCAATTGGAGAAAGGGGTGTGGTGTGCATGTGACCTATTTTCTTGCCTCAGGGCAGGTCAAGGAAGGATGCCTTGACCTTGAAAACAGCAGTGGTTTGGCCGGGCAAGGTGGCTCACGCCTGTAATCCCAGCACTTTGGGAGGCCGAGGTGGGTGGATCATGTGGTCGGGAGTCCCAGACCAGCTTGGCCAACATAGTGAAACCCCATCTCTACTAAAAATACAAAAAATTAGCTGGGCGTGGTGGCACATACCTGTAATTCCAGCTACTCAGGAGGCTGAGGCAGAATTGCTTGAACTGGAGAGGCAGAGGTTGCAGTGAGCTGAGATCGTGTCACTGCACTCCAGCCTGGGTGACAGAAAGAGACTCCATCTAAAAAAAAAAAAAAAAAAAAAAAAGAAAACAGCAATGGTTTTAACAAGTTTTTCCCTTTTTGCTTTTAAGTTTTTCTTGGTTCATAGTCTACATGCTGCTGTCCCATGGAGCCAAGAGGAGAGCAGGAGGCGGGGAAACTGGGTCTGATTGGGTCTAGGAGCCTTGTGGCCTCTGCGGGAGCTCTGTGGGACCACATGCGGGCAGGGGTGGGAGTGCCCTAGGCCCAGAAGCAGGTTGCTCCTGGCTCCACACTCACAAAATGCACCCAACCTTGGCTAAGACTTCTCCTTCTGGGGGGATCATCAATACCACATCTTGCAGGTCTATTTTCCTTACTCAACCAGATGTTAGGCCATACAGAATGGAGAAATATAGTTATCTCTACTTAACGCATCATAAATCACTGCCATAAATGACCTCAGTGTTTGTGTGCCCTTGTTCCCAAAGCAAAGGGTTCTGGAACAACCCGAGTGGAGAGAGCTGTTTCCAGTGAGGTTGGGTATATCAGTAGGGTGAGGGGAAGCATGCCAACACAGGTACAATTTACTTATTCATTTCTAATTGCTATAGAGAAACCCCAATTCATAGCCATTTGCTGGAGGTGAATTGGGGCCCCATCCGCTCCACTTTTTTTTTTTTTTAAGACAGAGTTTCACTCTCGTTGCCCAGGTTGGAGTGCAATGGCATGATCTTGGCTCACCGCAACCTCCGCCTCCTGAGTTCAAGTGATTCTCCTGCCTCAGCCTACCGAGCAGCTGGGATTACAGGCATATGCCACCATGCCCAGCTAATTTTGTATTTTTAGTAGAGATGGGGTTTCTCCATGTTGGTCAGGCTGATCTTGAACTCCCAACCTCAGGTGATCCGCCCACCTCAGCCTCCCAAAGTGCTGGGATTGCAGGCATGAGCCATCACATCCAGCCCATCTGCTCCACTTTTCAGGGAAGCTTAAACTTCTCCCTGATAACCTGTCTGTGGATTTGCCTTCAAGGACCCAGCCTTATCAACCCATTTTCTTATTGTCACAAAAAAAACCGGTGCAGCTGCTGACCTCCTCTGTGACCTTGGCAAGTCCTTTGCTTTCTCTGTGCGTCCACTGCCTCACCTATGAGCAGAAGGTAGTAGACTGGCCCATCTCTGTGCTGGAGAACTTAGAGCCTTCTCTTGGAGCTGAGGGCAGGGCTGCTGGTTGAGGCAGGAGGAGGAAGCCTTGGAGAGGTCCCTCTTGGGAGGAAGCCCATATGAGTGGCTCTCACAGGCCACACACCTGAAATCAAGTGCTTGCCTCCACTTGAATGGTAAAATCTTGGGGCTGACCCAAGGCTCTGATGGTCGGTTTTCTACTGGGCTGGTGGGTTTCCTCACTGGGAGCCAGACATCCTCTGCAGTCACATATTGGCAATGACAGCTCGTTCTCACTAGGGTCTGTCCTGCCGACATCACAGAAATAACCATAAAAGTCTCTGTTACTTACTGAGGGCTTGTCATGGGTGAGGCTCTGCACTGAGGGACCAACTTTATTAACACAGTCCCTCCAGGGTTATTGTTTCCATTGCACAGGGAGAAGTGTTGTTCAAGTTCAGAGAGGTTAGGTAACTTGCGTAAGGCCTCACAACACCGTGAGTGGCACAGCTGGGATTCTACCCCAGGCACTGAACTCTGAAGGCCCAGCTCTTGACCACTTTGCCTATATCCTTCCTTTCATAAATGTAATCTTTAAGCTGCGGCTGTTCCCTGTTAAGCCCCTATTTAAAGATCCATCAGAATAGATGCCTCCTTCTCTGAGTTGCAGCCTTCTCTGATTCTTCTTATCATTATGAGACCACATACCGAGAGGCAGAGATGGCCGAAAGGTTTTAAGTTCCCTCTGTTCTCTTGTAAATTGCAGTGCCAAGTAATATCCTGGGATTACCCACATCGCTATGGCCTCTAGTTGAAGATAGGAGTGCTATGGTTTTTTTTTTTTTTTTTTTTGGCAAGAAATTGTGCACCAGGGGTGACATCCAATCGCAGTCCTCTTGCCTCATTTGGGACACAGAGCGCAAGTATTTTTTTTTTACCCTATTATTTTACAAAAATATTTAAAGGCAAGCCACTGGGCATGATGGCTCACACCTGTAATCCCAGAGTTTATGGAAGGCTGAGGTGAGTGGATCACTTGAGGCCAGAAATTTGAGATCAGCCTGGACAACATGGCGAGACCCTATCTATCTCTAGAGAAAAAAAAAAAAAAGTCCAGTGTGGTAGCGTGCACCTGTGGTCCCAGCTACTAGAGACTGAGACAGGAAGATCGCTTGAACCCAGGAGTTTGAAGCTGCAGTGAGTTATCATTGTGCCACTGCACTCCAGCCTGGGTGATAGAGCAAGATTCTGTCAGACTGGGCGACAGAGTGAGACCCTGTCTCAAAAATAACAGCAAGGAAGCCATCACGGTTTTTTGACTTTCCAAGGAATTTGCAAACAACATGTATTCCCTTTGCCCATCTAGCTTTTGGGAAAGGACACCCAAATTTCAATAGTCACCTACCTAGAAAAATAGATAACCACAGCCATGGTCCATTCCATTGCAACTTGGTGATGTCAGAAGGCCTCAGGCTCAGGGGGGGCATCCCCCAGGGCCGTTTAGCAAAGATCCCAACTCCTTACACTGGGGCAGTGTTTCCTGTCTGCAGAGTATGCTCCGGCTTTGGAATGGGCTTGTCTTGCCTGACCCTGAATACGCCCAGCAGGGACTGCATCCCTCAGTTCATAGATGCAGAGGTTGAGGGTCAGGGAGGTAAAAACGGAAGGGGCAGCCAGTCAGAGCTGGCAGCTGCAGCAGTACCCAGATTTCTTGGCTCTGATTCCAGGATTCTTTCCCCTCCACAGGCTCTCATGCATGGACAGCTCAGGGGTCAGAGAAAGCACCTTTATCTCTGGATTTCCTTCTTCTCTCTTGTAGCCTTATGACCAGCGTTCAGAAGATTTATCTATTCCTAGCTTGGGACTTGCACCCAGCAAGTTTCTACGCAAGGCAGCTGCCTTTAAGAAGAACGGAAGGGTCCCAGTTGGGCTTATGGGGAATAAAATCAGTCCCAAGCCCTGATCTCTCTGAAAAGTTGTTATTAAATTCTGTGCCTGGCCCTGACCTGGATTTAAAGATTTGCAAGAAGACAAATTCCAAACAGATGCCCATTAGGGGCCCTGAGAGCCGCAGCTTAAAGATAACATTTACATTCTGCCGGGGTTTGTATCTCTCTGTTCCCCACTCGGCCCCTCTCCTTCCTCCGGTGGGATCAATACCTCGGTTGAGGTTACGTGGAGGTGGCCACATTCTTTTAAGCTGTTTGCTCAGTTCTTGGTTTGCTCTGCTAACACGCTGGGCACTTCTTCCAACAGCCCTGTTTGCCCAGCATTAGGGCTGTTTGCCGAAACACCCAGCCCAGTCCGAGGGGGCTCAGCTTTCTAAATAGTTGGTCCCCGAATCTGTCAATCAATAACACCAATTGGGTTCCTGATACGAACAGCAAGTGTGGCCAAGGCCAATATTTGCCCAAACGCTGCCCCCTCCCCCTGCACCCGACTGTCCTGCTTGACAAAAAGGACGATCATCAGGCGCGCAGGCTGCTGGGAAGGCACGGTGTTGGCAGACAGGGAGCTGGTTCCAGGAGGGAAGGGCACATGAGCAAACATGATGGCCCCTTTATGAGAGCTAATTTACTGAAATGCACAGCGATTACCTGCTCATCCAGCCCTGGTGTAATTAAAAATGGCAGGCGAGGGGCTCTGTTTCCCCTGGCGCTGGCAGAGAAACCTGGGTTTCAACTTGTGACGCTTGAGGTTGGACGTGGGAATTGGCTTGGAGTCATAGGTGATGAGAGGGACATTAGGATATTATCAAGCCAGTGCACTCAACTCCCGAGAAGGACACGGCAGAGCGAGAGAAAAGATTCCTTCAAAAGAGGCTGACGTTCGGTGGGGTATGGGCTTTTCTTTCCGGACGAGGGAAAAAACGTTCTAGAACATGTGTGAGGTGTTGGTTGTGCAATGTCACGAATGGACTCAATGCCACAGAATCGTTCACTTTAAAATGGTTAATTTTATGTTGCGTGAATTTCACCGAAAAACATAAAAAAATTAAAAGGGTGAATCCCAATGCACCCAGGTCGTTTACATTTCAGAAGCGCTAATGCCTAACTCAGGGTTTGGCTCAGAGTAAACGCTTAATAAATGTTTATTGAAAGAACAATCTAACATTTGCACAGCCAACAAAGCTCTTTGTTATACATTAGCTCATTTCATTTTTAAAGAACCCTCTGAGGTGGGCAGGGGTAAGCATTCTCGTGTTGTAAAGGGGAAACTAAGGCTCTGAGAGCAGGGTGGCTTGCACAATGTCATATGGATTAGCGGCAGCAGTGCCAGAGTTCAAACGCAAAAGCCTCTGGCTCCAAAGTCAGTGCTTGTAAAGCAATATTATTTTGTCTGCCTCATGGCTTTCAGGACGGGAAAGAAATAAAGAAATAGGATTTGCAACTATGTTCTCCCCTCTTCTTTGCTTTTAGGGTATTTATTACTAAAAGTGTTCTAAAAATGGGCCATTGAGTAAAGCCACTCCATCTCCCACCATTCCTAGCACAGTGCTTGATACATATTTGCTGGCTCATTCAGCTGCAGCTGCAGAGACCTACCTGTGGTTGCTGTGGCGACTGTCCGGACCGCAGCCCAGGTAGCTGGAAGTATCAGTGAAACCAGAAGACTCTGGCTGTTCAGGGTCTGCCAGGAGGAGTGAAGGTCTGGAGTTTGTGTCCTCTGCATAGCAAGGGGGCTGCAATGGGGAAGCCTGGAGCTGGGCTGGGCCGTCTTGCCACTGTCACCTGCCCGTTGAGGGGTGACAGTGGTTGTTGAGACGCTGGCACAGACCCCAGAGGTGGCATGGATGTGACGTATTTGTTGGACTCACTCAGTCTTGCCTTTTATTTCCATCTCTGTTCCTTCCTCCCTTGAGATCTTGGGTGGTGCTTTATCATCCTGCGCAATCGTGTCTTCATCTGCAAGATAGAATAAAAAGGCCTGCCTCACTGGGCGCGTGTGGGTGAGGAGAACTGAGGAGCTTGTGAGCGCCAGCGTGGTGCTTGGCACGAGGCAGAGGCTACGGAAAACACTGCTCTCCCACTCTCCACCTTGGAGGGACCCAGAAAAGAACAAGCTTCATTTGAAAAAAAGTAAAACAGCTCAGGCAATGGGGGTGGCTTAGAGTGAGTGCCCTCAATGCGCTCAATCAGACCTCTGGCCAAAGACCCTTTCAGGGTTGGGGTGAGAGTTGGTTGTTGCAGGGTGTGTAAAGGAAGCTGCTGTCTTTGGGAGGGGCGCCTGGCTGTGAGGTGACCTCTAGTTGTATTTGGCATAAGGGGAGAGGACGGAACAGGAATTAGTAAGGACAAGGGCTAAGAGACTGCCAGGGGTCTCCCTGTTTTGCCAGGGTTCTGGCTGGTGGGAAGCTGGGCAGGAAGGAAGGGACAGGAGTAATCACCCTCTATGATTGCAGAGCACTCGACAGTGTGCAGACACCTTCCGTTCTTCCATCCGCCCTCCCTCTCCAAGGACCCCCATGGCCCCGGGCTCATAGCAGAGTTGAGTGCAGAAATGAAAATCTAAGCCCTGTGTTCCAAAATGATGAAGAATTTCAAGACAGTGACAGTGGTAAAATCCTCCCCCAGGAAAAATCTTTCCTTGGCCGAATGTGTAAACACTTGCTAAGGTGCTGTGAAATTTCATAATGCTGATGCTATTGTTGATGATGATGATTAGTACCTAAGCTTTGCGTTAGGACAATTTTTGTTTTTGTTGTTTCGAGATGGAGTCTTACTCTGCCACCCGAGCTGGAGTGCTGTGGCGCCATCATGGCTCACTGCAGCCTCGCCCTCCCAGGCTCAAGCAATTCTCTCACCTTGGTCTACCAAGTAGCTGGGACTGCAGGTGCGTGCCACCATACCTGGCTAATTTTTGAATTTTTTTTTTATAGAGACAGGGTTTCTCCATGCTGCCCAGGCAAGTCTCAAACTCCCGGGCTCAAGCAATTCTTGTCCCTCTGCCTCCTGACGTGCTGGAATTACAGGTGTAAGCTACTGTTCCTGGTGTTAGGACAATTTTAATACTTATCCTTTAATAAACACTTTATTGCAGATGGAAGTGACTTTGGGGGAACTCCTAATTGCAGAGTTGGCTCCCAAAACAGACTCCCTTATAGGCATTCATTTCTAGAATAACTGTCAGGGTACAGAGTTGGACCCTTTATGTGGGACACAAAACCTAAAATCACATCCTTTTCAGGGATAATTTGTGTCTGGTATCTGGTATCAAATATTCTTACATTTAAAAAGTAGATTCAAAATGAACGCTTATGGCACGGTGATTGTGAAGATGAACCAAAGGAACTTGAGTTGCCTGATTGATCATTCAGGTGGCTGCTGGAGTTTATTTTTGTTTAAAATTCAAAACAATGAAACAGAGGGTGAACTGTGAGGTGTCATATGTGTGTTTAGTAAGTGTATATTTTAGTTCATGCTTGAAATATTTTACAGAATTTCAACAACGTTTTTAAAATGAAAACTTACTTTTAAATTGTTTTAAAATGACAGAATGAAATCCAGACCGTGGATTTATCAATGTTGTACCATTTGCTAACATTTTGTGTTTATTAAAATCCTCTCATTGGTCACTGAATAATTATTTACATAAATTATTATATTAGAATGTCACCAAAGGATCAAAGTTCAAACTGATAGGTATATTTAAACACCATTAAATAAATAATTGTGCCTTGTAGTCCTGTAAGAACATGGAGTAACTTGCAGTGTCTTGCAGTATTATAAAACCAGCAACTTGTTTGAGATTCTTCTGAATTTCTTGGGAAACTTGGAGTACCTGTACCAACATGAAATGACATGAATTTAGTGGAGCTCAACAACAAACAGCAAAAAGACCCAAAGAGGAAGCAACAGAAAAAACATCTGCATGTATTTAAAAATATGTAATGCCTCCAAAATCAGGTGTCGCTAGGGAAAATTCTGAAGAAATGCCACGGGCATAGCCAACGCACCTATGCAATTGTTATTCATTTCGTGCTTTTTACAGAAAACAATTTTGTTGCATGGAAGAGAGCGAGTTAAAGAAAGATCTGCCTGGGGTGTCAAGTACAGTAGTTACACCTCTGGTTCTGTCCCCTCTGCTTGGGATACATGGGCAGAGTGGTAGGGTCTTGGTCAACAGCAAAAGCGTGGGAAAGTCAGTTCCCATGGGATCTTCTTTCTGAGCTGGGGCTTCTATTCAGGCCTCTTGTTGCAAGCAGCAGAAACCCACTTAGGCTGGCTCAAGTCAACTGTGTTCAGCTGTGCAGCATCCTGTTTCACAGCTGAGTCCTAGCCTTTCTTGGGGTATGACACAGGGAGGCTGGCGGGGAGACCCCGGGAATGTCACCAGTCCTCGGGGTTGCCTCAGCTCAAAACAGTCTTTCCGTCCCTCTTTTTGTTTTTGTTTTAAATTAGAGATAGGGTTTCACCATGTTGGCCAGACTGGTCTTGAACTCCTGACCTCAAGTGATTCCCCCTACCCTGGCATCCCAAAGTGCTGGGATTACAGGCGTGAGCCACCACACCTAGCCTATTTTTTTTGAGATAGGGTCTTGCTCTGTTGCCCAAGCTGGAGTGCAGTGACGTAATCTCAGTTCATTGCAACCTCCACCTCTTAGGCTCAAGCAATTCTCCCACCTCAGACTCTTGAGTAGCTAGGACCACAGGTGTGTGCCAACATGCCTGGCTGAATTTTAAATTTTTTTGTAGAGACTGGATTTCGCCATGTTGCCCAGGCTGGTCTCGAACTCCTGAGCTCAAGTGATCCACCTGCTTCGTCTCACAAAGTGCTGGGATTACAGGCGTGAGCTACCCTGCCCCACCTCCCTCCTTCCACTTTTAGGTAGCTGTGTTCAGATTGGGTCATCCAGCAGAGGCAAACAGGTACAAAGTTTCTTCCAAGGCCCTGTGGGAAATTCTTATTAATTCAGTCAACAAATATACATTAAGTGCCTCCTTTAAGGACAGACAATGTCAGACCAGACTCAGAGACTGTCTTTCTGGGGGAGCTATGGCACACACCAGCATCCCAGAGTTCAAGGGAAGGGGGGCTGTAAGAGAGAGGCAGTGAGTTATTAGGGGCATGTGAAGAAGAGGGAGAGAACTTCCTCCCAGGAGTCTCCAGGAAGGGCTGGAGGCTTTGTGGACACTGAAATTTGCCAGGAGAGAACATCTTCTAAAGACTGGCATGCCTGGCCAGGCGCAGTGGCTCACGCCTGTAATCCCAGCACTTTGGGAGGCTGAGGCAGGTGGCTGACTTGAGGCCAGGAGTCCGATACCAGCCCGGCCAACGTAGGGACCCTGGCTCTATTAAAAATACAAAATTCAGCCAGGCATGGTGGTGCACACCTGAAGTCCCATCTGCTTGGGGGCTTGAGGCAGGAGAATCACTTGAGTCCGGGAGGTGGAGGCTGCAGTGAGCTGAGATCGCACCACTGTACTCCAGCCTGGTGACAGAGCAAGACCCTGTCTCAAAAAAAAAAAAAAAAAAACTGCCGTGTTGTGCTTATTTATACCAGCTCTGTGACTTTGAGCAAGTCCCCCCTGCCTTCTGGAACATAGCTCCCTCCTCTGAGGAAGCAGGTTGGGAGGGCTGGCAGTCTGACATTACGGGCTGAATGTAATGAGGATAAAGTCAGGCAATCACCAGCCCCCGTCCAGAGTTAAGTGCTTAATAAAGGGGCGCTAGTGGCACATTCCCAGGGTCTCCCAGGAATTTCCCCTCGCTGGTGCTTCATCGCCCTGATGCAGAGTAGAATCAAGGGCTTCACTCAGACCTTCGCTCAGAAAAGGCCTTTGTGCAGGGGCTGAGCTCATTCTGGAGATGCAGTTCTCTGACGAGTGAACCCAATCCACATTTGGAATGCCCGGAGGAACAGATACCACGGTGCTTCCACAACCTTCCTCAAATATAAGCTGTCTCAGTAGAGCTTTTGAGAGAAGCTGGGGAGCTCTTGTAAAATATAAATCGTCATTTTTGTTGCTGATGGTAATAATAACAGTAACTCCTAGCCTCCTGCCTTGAAATCATAGCCTATCTGTAGGCAGATTTCATCATCACCCAAGGACTGGCCCAGCCCCAAGAATGATAATTTCGGCATTCCTTACACCTCAGAGCCTCACCAGGTCCGTGCACGTGGCTTTCTGACTCACCTCTAGATATGGTGGTCGTGCACTGCGGGAGGGCTTGGTCTTTCACTGCCATTCACGACTATTTCATGTCTCTCAGGTACTTTAGCTGTATACCCAATTTAATTCTATAGCAATCCTGTGGGGGAAGTCATCTTATCTCGACTTGATTGTGCCTCAGAGAAGGCAAGTGACTTGCCCAAGGTCACACAGCTTGCCAGAGCCAGAGCAGGGATTTGAACCCAGCTCTGTCTGAGTTCAGAGCCCAAGCTCCTAAATACAGCCTCTTTGCTATTTGATTGGAAACAGTTCCAGCATTGGGAGGTGCAGGCTGAGATGAGCACTCTGAAACAGTCTTCTTTGAAAGGAAAGAACAGACAGTAAGGGCCTTGACCTAAGTCCATGAAATATGTTATGCTCAGTCACCACCAAGTCAGAATCTGTCAGAATCTGGCCAGTCCTGTACTGAACTTGCCTGGAGCACTTTCCAGGTAGAGAGAAACTGGTGAGCGAAGAAAGGGCATCATGATGATTGCAGGGGAAACACTGTCAGGGGCAGATACCTTGTTTGGAGGCATTTGCAAATACTTTCCGAGACACCCTGTCCCGTGCCGATAATGGATGGACTAACCTCAGATTGTCCTTATTTGTTCATTAATGCGAGTCCCCCAAGGGCTCACTGTGCAGCACTTTATTAGCCTGGACTGGGTAATATATTTTAAAGTAATAAAACGACATTATTTTAAAATTATTTTTTAATGTGGACTTTCCAGCCATTGACTGCCCTCTCTGATAGGTCTGAATTAGTGAGTTTTAATTGTGTGTGAAAGAGCAATAAAATCATCATTATGAAAATGATGGGGTGCCTCCTTCCCGGCAGACACTGTGCTGGACAGGTCACACGCCTTGTCCCACTCAGCCTCACCAAAGCTGCCATATGGGCGCCAAACGCCCTCACTGCACAGGCAGAACTCACGCTCTGAGGGATTCGGCTCCTTGTCCAGGGTCCCTTGCTAAGGAATGGGGGAGCTGGGACCGAAGCCCAGGCCTGTCACCTCCCTCGGGGCTCAGAGAATGATACCTCCCAATATGGTGCTTTGACATGCTGGACTAAGGACGTAGCCTCAAGGTCTCTTGACCTTCCCCACCCCTCCCACCTTTCTGTTTCTTAGTCCCTTGTCTCTCCCAAAACACAGGACCAGCCTGCTCTCTGACGTTCCCTTACCTACCTAGAAACCAAAGAACCAACGAGGAACACAGTTACCCTCCATCCCCTTATCCCCTGAAATTTCATTAACCGGAGGATTAAAACTCACAGGGGAAGAGACTGACAACTAAACATCACAACTACAACCCAGACTTCGGAACACTGACCCCAGTTGTCTGTTTTTAGGGTGTGTCTTGATTTTCAAAGATAAGTATCTACTAACCCATTGTCTGAGCATTGGGCCCACTCATTCCCCTTAAAAATCACCTGCTAGCACTCCAAACAGCCACTTTCTTCCCATCTCCTCTTCCCTGATGAGGAAGGGTGTGTGAGCATCTGGACCTCATTGGGTGTGGGTCATCATCCTCTTCCAAGTCCCCTGTGCTTATGTGCATTAAATACATTTGTATGCCTTTTCCTCTTATTCATCTGCCTATTGTAAGGTCATTTTCAGTGAACTTCAGAGGGCAGAGGGGAAACTCTCCCATGGCCCCTACTCCTCCAAGGCCTCACTTTTTTGGCAACACCCCTTGGACCCAGCTGAGGTATGAACACAATATGGGGCTGAGTGAGGCTGTCTTTGGGCTCAGAAGACCTGGGTTAATTAAAATAGGAAGGTGAGAAAAGAAAAATCAAGACACATCCTAGGACTTACTTCCTGCTATTTATCCACTCAGGACTGAGCACCCCTCTGGGTCAGACAGCTGTACCCCTAGGTACCACGTGGGCATACAAAGACACGAGATGTGCCGTGATGGTTCCTTTTGCACGTCAGCTCTCGTGGAGTATGCCGACCCATTGTTTGGTCAAACACCAGTCTGGACGTTGTGGTAAAGGTATTTTTTTTTTAGATGAGGTTAACCCTTAAATCGGTAAAGCAGGTTACCGTCCATACTATGGGTGGGCCCTGTCCAATCAATAGAACGCATTAAGCGCAAAGATTGAGGAAGGAATTCTCCTTGAGACTACAACATAGAACCCTGCCTGAGTTTCCAGCCTGCTGGCCTGTGGAATTTGAACTCAGGACTACAGTCTGCGGCATTAACCCTCAATTAAATTTTCAGTCTGCCAGCCTGCCCTATGGATTTCAGACTTGCCAGCCCCACAAATCCTTAAAATAAATCTCTGTCTCTTTCTCTCTGTATATATCTACACACACACGTAAACATATATATGTGCATCTATATATTTATATCTAATCTCATATTGCTTCTTGGTTCTGTTTTCCTGTAGAACTCTGCCTAATACAGCTGAAGTTGTGTTCTCTTCCTTCAGAAAGCTTGCATGTTACTGGGGAACAATCAGTCAACAATTATAGAAAGAGGATTTAGAAGTCAACAATTATAGAAAGGGGCCTTGGGGAATATGGTGGCCAGTGTGTTTGTGAGTAGTGGTGACAGAGGGCTGCATGTTACAGACTCCCAGGGGGAAGTCAAGAGCAAGGGAGACGGGGATGCAGGCTCAGCCAGGCCCCACCACGTGCGCACACTAAATCTGGAGAGTCTCTTTTCCCTTCAGTCTTTTTAGAATTGTTTATTTCTGTACGTACTTCAGTGGATGCAACCCCTAAATCCTGAAGGGTCTGTTGTTTGTTTCATTACGCCAAACAAGTATTAGCCTAAAGGGCCTTCCCAATAATGAAGTGCCAACTCTTACATTCTACAGATTGGGAAACCAAGTCTCTGAGAGCTTTCTATTAAAGAGACAGAGGTACTGGATCATGGTGACCAGCAATATGTCCCCACAGGAGTAACAGCAGCTGTTCACGTGTATTTTATTCTAATGTGCCTCCCTGTGACCATGTTCAATGAATTACAGGATTTTTTTTTGTTTTTTTTTTTTTTACCAAACTTGACTCTTTTGAGAGAGAACCAAAGGAGCTAAAGCAAACAAGTCTTGGGGACGGATCTGCAGATGCCACTCCTGAGCCATGGGGGCTCCAGGTCCATCTCACATGGCAAAGTCATTTCCAGGCGTGGTCTCAGAGAATCTCTGGAATGGTGGAAGGGTTTGTAGCCATAAGAGCTGATATCAAGGGGACTTCTAGAAATCCAGAAAATTCAATTCCCCAGAATGTGCCTGAGAATTAGTTTCTCCTCTAGAGTCCTTTTCTTAGGAAGCACCGGAGTCCACGCTTGCTCTTATCTTTTTAATCCAAATATCACCTCTATGAAGGCCCCAAAGTCCCATGAGAAACACCAGCTCGTGCCCTCTGGTCCTCCGCGACTCCTATGAGCCTATTGTAAGCTCATGTTCAGTGAGCTTCAGAAGGCAGAGGGGAAACTCTCCCTTGGCCCCTACCCCTCTAAGGCTCCACGTTTTCGGCACTCCTACTGGATAGCAGTGACAGAAAAGTGGAGATTATCCCTCATTTTACAGAGAGAGAAACCAAGGTGCAGAGGAGGGTGAAACCAGCTTCTGATCCTGGGCTACACTCCTGGCAAACTGGGAGAGCTGTGCCAGGAGGTGTCGCCTCAGGCTTGGCCCCAGGGAAGCCCTGCTTTGTCACTGCAAGGGGACAGGGCACCACCTAGGCTGGCCTTGCCAACTAGAACCAGCTCTGCTGCTCCAAAGACACCCAGGCCGGTGAGAGGTGCACATGTTGACAAGCCGTAAAATCATAATTCTTCCCTCTGACAGTTCCCTGGTCCAAGATAGCCTGTTTTGTAGTCATGCTCTGTGACCGTCTGGCTCCCATCCCAGGGATGTGGGAAAGGGTTGCACTGTAAGTCTCTTTCTGCTGTGGGGAATTAAGGATTGCAGCCATGAGCCAGAGTGGGTGGGAGAGGCATCACCTGCTAAGGTAGGAAGGGTGTGTGGTCTGGATACCTGAATTTTAATCCCAATCCTTTTTTTTTTTTTTTTGGGGATGGAGTCTCGCTCTGTCGCCCAGGCTGGAATGCAGTGGTGGGAATCTTGGCTCACTGCAACCTCCACCTCCCAGGTTCAAGCAATTCTCCTGCCTCAGTCTCCCAAGTAGCTGAGATTACAGGTGTACACCACCACACCCAGCTAATTTTTGTATTTTTAGTAGATACAGGGTTTCACCATATTGACAAAGCTGGTCTTGAACTCCTGACCTCAGGTGATCTGCCCGCCTCGGCCTCCCAAATTACTGGGATTACAGGTGTAAGCCACCACACTTGGCCATTCCTTTTTTTAAATGTTTTTTATTTTTAAGCTAGCCGTGTGTTAAACTAGCCGTGTGTATTTTAAACTAGCTGTGACCTTAGCTAAGCTACTGAACCCATCTGACTCTCAGTGTCTGCCTCTGCATCTGTAAAACAGAAATAGTAAGAATAGCTACCCCCTACTCCCAGGGGCGATCACTGACTTCACAGGAAATCAGGAATGTGGCCATGTTCTGTAGACTGTAAAGCATTCTACCAACATCCACTGTCATTCTTTCTTGAGATGTTCTAAAGGAGGTGGGGGAAAGGAAGGACCCAGAGCTGGGAAATTCTGCTTTCTCTAATCCTTCCTTGCTACAGTGAGGCCACAGTCCAGAGAGTTTAAGCAGTCAGCTGTAAATCACAGAGGGCAGGAGGCAGGTTTCGGTTGGGCAGTGAGGGTGGGTAGGGAATGAGGGGCCCTGTGCTAGTGCCCAGAGACTGGAGCAGGATGAGACCCTGAAGGAACCCCGCAGGAGGGTACTAGGGGCAGGGGTAGGGAGGAAGGGGGAGGCCAGGTGGGCGGTGAGCTGAGGACACAGCGCTGTCTCGTGAGGATATGCCAGCCCTGGTTACCAAAACCCACTAGGGGGTTTCTGAGTACCAAGGCATGCGGACGGTGCAGCTCCCTGCAGCTTTGGAAACGTGATAAAATAAACACACGACATGGGTCTTCAGACCACCCCAGATTAGCAGCTAAAGAGGTGGATGGGTAGAAGAAAAAGCAGAGGTTTTCAAGGAACAAAAATACAAGGCAGCACGTTCATCCCCGAGGTTGGAAATGTGGGCTGCACTAGTTTTGGCATCATCAGAACTGTGTCCGAGTGACCTCTGGGGAGAAGGTAGAGCCCATGGGGCAGGGAGGCCGGATGTGTGTACCGACACAGCGCTGCCCCCACGCACGTCCCTTACAGGAGAGTTTCCCTCGGAATGACCCGGCGACTTGGTAACAAGAGTTGTCATTCAAGGTAGGCCTGACTCATTTCTCCCACGAAGGAGGAACCAAACAGTCAGCAACAGAGATTAGAATTCTTACCCAGGTGGAGCTCAAGTGCCTCCCTCCCTTCTACCAAAATATTCTCCCTTTTGGCATCTCTCTGCCTTAGATTTCACCCTTAGGGGTGGATGCCCTTGGCTCTTCAGTCTCCACAGTTCTCTACACAAACGCAAATACTTCTGGAGAGGCAGACCACAGGTCAGCCCAGACTGTGACCCAGCTCAGGCAGCCCGGACCCAGGACCTGTTCCATCAAGGGCAGGAGGGCCCACAGAATGAGCGAGGGAGAAGGATGCGGACAGAGAAAATGTTCCCACTGTATGGATGAGGAAACTGAGACTCAGAGTAGTAAAGAAAGCAGGCTGGGCATGGTGGCTCACACCTGTAATCCCAGCACTTTGGGAGGCTGGGGCGGGTGGATTTCCTGAGGTCAGGAGTTCGAGACTAGCTTGGTCACATGGTGAAACATTGTCTCTACTAAAAATACGAAAATTAGCTGGGTGTGGTGGTGGGTGCACGTAATCCCAGCTACTTGGCAGGCTGAGGCAGGAGAATCGCTTGAACCTGGGAGGCAGATGTTGCAGTGAGCTGAGATCAAGTCACTGCACTCCAGCCCCAGTCTGGGCAACAGAGCGAGACTCCATCTCAAAAAGAAAAAAAGGAAAAAAAAAGAAAGAAAGCAATGAGCAGTCTGAGGTTGGGGAAGGCCAAACCTTACTACCGCATCCCAAAACATGTGTCTTCTTCAGAGTACGCTCGAGGGCAATTCCACACTGTGGAGAAACAGAGAAAACAATCCTTTGATGCTGTGCCCACGCTCTCCTCCCACACCACCAGCACGTGCAGGCAGCATGAGTCTCTCCAGCGTCCCCTGTTCAGATGGCCCATTCAGAAACTGGACATAACTGTGACCTGTGTGCCTGGCCCTAAATGATCAATTAGGCAATGAAATGGGAGTCTCTGTGTGTCTGGAATTTGAACTGAGGCCCTAAGTTGGGGCCACTCAGAAGTCTGGGAGACTCAAGAGTGAGGTGGGCCTTACAGAGCCACACACAGCACACAGTGCAAAGTCGGGAGAAACTCGGGCAGCCAGAGAGACGGGGAAGGGAGCAGGGAACAAAGAGAACCAACAAGGAGAAGAGATACTCAGGGGAGCGGCCAGCACTCCAGGGCAGGGACTCTTTTTTTTTTTTTTTTGAGACGGAGTTTCGCTCTTGTTACCCAGGCTGGAGTGCAATGGCGTGATCTCGGCTCACCACAACCTCCGCCTCCTGGGTTCAGGCAATTCTCCTGCCTCAGCCTCCTGAGTAGCTGGGATTACAGGCACGCGCCACCATGCAGGGCAGGGACTCTTAAAGTCTGCCCAGGGATGACGGAGCTGCTGTGGAGCATGTCCCCTGAGATATGGCTCCTATTTTTCTGCTTCCCTACTGGGTGTGTGTTTTTGCCCCTCTCTAGCCCTGGCTGTACCATTGAGGACTGAGTTTTAGCAGGAAACAGAAAACTGGAATTCTTAGGTTGTAAGTCTCTGGATCAACAGGCACCACATCTGTGTGTGAAGCAGAGATTACTGCCCTTCACTGCTGATATGGGATGCCAACATACCACCCTGAGACCCTGCCCCAGAGGGCGATGCTCCCCACTCCGGGGGTGGGGCGGGGATCTGGGGCTGTGTTCCCTGGGAAGGATGAGGTCCTTGCTTGCAGGAGGGAGAATGAGCCGGAAGCTATCAGGAGTCAGGAACTCCTAGCTCCTGGCTAGGAGTGTCCCTAGCCCCTGGCTTCTGGGCACCTGGTGGTATAGCACTTTCTGCGTCTTGCTATGAGTGGTGAGTGGAAGGCTTCACTGTCTGTGTAGGCCCTCAGTCTCTTGCCCTCAGTTGCTGTAGCCAGCATTGTTCCACATGGTGGTGGCTGCGGCCTCAACCTGGATCTTAGAGAATGGACACAGGGCTTGTCCGGCTAAATAAACCTGCCTTGTTTTGAGCCATTTCGCGTTGGGGAGTGTTTGCTACTCCGCCAAACCCTGGGTGCTCTGATGGGTGCATTGCCTCAGCCAGGGCTTCAGCATCACACGTTCCCCGGATCCTGCTGGGGCAGATGGAGGGCTGCTAGAAGCTGGGGCAACCCCAGCAGCTGGAGACATTCCCTGGGCCCCGCTGCCAGCCCCAGTGCCAACCCTCAGGCTGTGGCACAAGAGTGCTGAACAGCAGAGGGCACCAGAGGCCTGTCTCTGCCTTCCCCATCCTGGTGCCATCACAGGGGTTGATAGCGTCAGTATCATTGGTATTGTAGGAGGGTGGCATTTGGACCTATAGCAGGGAGAGATCTCAGGGCCCGCCCCTCTTTTGTGTCACTGTAGTTGTGGGCAAGCATTTGTAAGAGGCAGACTGACCCCTCAGTAGGCTTCAGATAGCACCTTGGGACCAGAGTTGAGGCCCCCACCACAACTTCCTCTGGCCCTTTCTCTCCTGGGCTGGTCCCACCTTCAGTGGTCATCTTTCAGACCCAGGGGTGGGGAGGAGAACCAGGAGCCAGGACACAGCAGAACGGCCACAGGCAGCCTGCCTCAGCACACATCACAGCGTTTCCAGGCCATCCCCTGTGGCCTCTCCTCTTCTGTGCCTCAGCTCCCACCATCATACTTTTGCCCTTTGAGCGCCGCACTTTCATCTCTGTTAAAATGCAGCCCTCGTTTTTTGGGGGAAAGGGAAGGGATGGAGGCTGGAGAGGGCAGGACTGACAGCAGATGTTTTCAGGATGCCAGAGCGTCGTCAGTACAGGGAACTTCATGCTAAGAGTCTGGAAGCCATGTGATCTGCACTAGGGCCTTTTCCTTCCTTGGGCCTCAGTTTCTTCCTCTGCCAAAGTGGGTTTTGGGACAGCCGAACTCTGAGCCCCTTTCAGAGATTGTAACCTAAGACTCAGGTTTGTGGTCAGGAACAGAGAGACAGCCTGACCCTGGGGTAGGGTGGGAAGGAGGAGGAGGGGCTACCCATAAGGCAAAGGGGACAGGTGGGGCAAGCTCAGGCCACTGCGAGCTCCTAGCTGGACTATGACACTTTGCCAGGACTGGCTGGGTCCCCTGCACCTGCTGCTTTCCTGTTGGCCTGTGTCTCAGTATTTACATTTCTCTAGATCATATAAGACCAAGGTCAGGTTAAGTCCATTACTCCTAACCCTAGTTGGCCCAAAGTCAAGCAGAAGAGGTTGGTAGTGCACCTGCGTCTCTGCCTCCCTCCCTGCCTTATCTCGGTGCTCCTGGCTCTGGCCCCTTCCTGTGGGGGCAGGAGGTCCGGCCTGACTCTGGAGTCCTAGTGGCACCTGTCTTCCAGAAAGACAAACACGTAGACACTGCAGGCAGCCACCTTGGGGTTGGGTGGGGAAGGCCTGCCTGGCACCTGGCTGTTGGCTGGTGGGGATGCTTCTTTCTGTTGGCTTTATTACCCTTTTCCCTCACCACTGCTAGCACTCAGGCTCCCTGGCTAAAAGGCCGCACCAAGCTCTTCCCAGCAAGAACCCCGGGAGCTCTGGAGACACCTGGGTGGGGTTTGGTTGGATAAGCAAAGCATCTCCTTCAGTCCTTCTTCCTCCATTCTGCTCAGTCTCTGGAAGGCCGGGTTACAGTATGGGAGGAGGCCACTTCCTAAGCTTGCCCAGCTCTCCCCAGTGACCCTGTTCGTCTGAGCTCTGGAGGTCATCAGGCCACGGCGGAGCTCATTGCAAGCTGCCCTGGCTTGTTATCTGTCTTGAGAGACTTGTCTCTCTTTAGCTAGCTGTAAACCTCTGGGGCCTGACGGATGGGTTTTGGTGTTTTCCTTCCTCATGGCTTGTTGATGCTGTCACCTCCAGTCCCTGGTGGACGGTCTTTTGATTCCACCAAGCCCAGCTCCTGTACTACCCTTCCCTCAGTCATTAACTGAGGCCCACCCTTGGCCATAGATCACCAGGGTGTAGACACACAGAGGGGTGTGAGTGCAGAGCATGGTCCTTGCAGGGCTCTGGGCTTAGCGGTATGAGACATACCCGAGGCCTGCCAATCAGGGTGGCAAGCGCCCTGATGATGGCTGCACTGGCTCTCATGGGAACACTGTGGGAGGCGCATAGGGCCAGCTTCTCAGAGGAGGCGATGTCTGAGCTGAGTGAGATGAAAAGCAGTAAGGGGACCCTAGACGGGGATGGAGGGCTGGGAGAGGACTTTCTGGGAAGGGCAAATCCATCTGAGGGAAACAGCCACATGCAGGCTGGCAGATGAGAGGACAGAGTCCCTTCTGGGATCAAGAATGTTTGGGGCCGCTGGAGTAAGTGCATGAGACTGGAGACAAGGCTGGGGAGAAGGCGGGACTTTGGTCCTGGAGGTCCTTGGAGTCTTTATCCTGCAGATGGTGTGGAGACAAGAGAGGAGGCTGTTGCACTAGTTCAGGAAGAGAAGAGGAGGGGGAAACAGAAGTAGAGGAGAAGTTCTGAGGAACCTTGGGTGGGTGGAAACCACTCAACTTGACGGCCATGAGGACAAGGCAAGGAGGAGGGGGAGGGGAGGAGAAGGGAGAGGGAAGGAGGAGGGGGAGGGG
>NW_022436995.1:10394237-10409793 GCF_009761245.1 Sapajus apella
GGGGGGGGGGGGGGGGGGGGGGGGGGGGGGGGGGGGGGGGGGGGAGGTGAAGAGGAGGGGAGGCGAGGATGACTCCAGGGCTCCTCCTCAGGTGGCCAATGGCTCCGGGCTACTTGCTGCTCACCAGGATGTGCAGAGGAGGGGCAGCTGCAGTGCAGGGTGCAGGTGTGAGTCCAGCTGTGGCGTTGCTAAGGTGTGGTGCCCGGGGCCACTTAGGAAAGGATGTTCAAGAAGCATTTGGTGTCAAGTCCGGCAAAGAGATCTCTTCTGGAGAACTGACTTGGGCACCATCGGTATCAGGCAGCATTTGAATGTCTGTGACGTAGATGACGGGATGGAAGGGCCGTGCACAGCGAGAGACAGGAAGAAGGCCTACACAAGACCTCGGTGCAGGGAAGGGGCGGGTACGAGAGGAGCACTGTGGAGAAGGAGCAGGCAACACGCTTGAGTGCTGCGCAGAATGAGTCAGACAGGACTTGGTTTGACCACTGGCAGGCAGGCCGTTGGTGCCATTGGCCCAAGTTCAATGGCATGGCTGCGGGAGACGTGTCGGCCGCGAAGCTGATGCAGGAGAGGCAAGCTGCCGCATCCACTCCCGACTGCAGGCTCTCGGCTCTGAGCTCGGTGCTGGGTGTTCAGTGCTCGGGATAACATATGCACAGTAAACGTTTCTAGAATGACCCACTCTGGGGTCGAAGAGACTTTTTTGCTTTTTAAGATAGGTGGGACTTGAGCATCTCACCTCTCCCACCTCCCAGCCCCCAAAGTGAGTCAGGATCAGAAAAGTAATGGATAGGAAGCTTCCAGTTCTTATCCAGATCTGGAAATCCTGATCTAACCTGGGAAAGATGTTGAGGTCTGTTTGGAAGGGCCTGAGTGTTCTCTGGGGGACATGAGAGCTCCTTTTCTCTGGGACTTTCCAGTAGTCCCAGCCTCAAGGGTCACCTCCAGGTGGTGAGCTGGGCATTTAGGGAAGCTGTGCCTTTCGGTGCTAAGCTGCTGTCTCTGCAAGATTGGCAGGCAGCTGGAGATCCTTTCTCAAGTCAGCAGCCATCGTAGAAAGGAGGAGAAGAGTAGGGGTGCTGGGCTAGGATCCTAGTCCAGGCTCCGCCATCATTGTGTGTAAGACAATCATCTCTCTGGGCTTCAGTTTTTCCATCTGTAAAGCAAGGGTTCCGCCACTACATTGGTTCCGACACTACATTCACAGGAGTATCTGAAGGATAAGATGAGATAATAAATGCAGAGGTCATGTGAAAAGTAGGAGGTGCTTTACATGTGCCAGTTTTCTTCATTCACTCGCTCATTCACGCATGCATTTATTTAGCAAAAAATGAAGCATCCATTAGATGCTGTAACTGCAACATGCTAAGTGTTCAGGGCACAGCCGGTGGATGGACTTTGTAACAAAAGCCTGCCTTTGACCATTTTATCCCTGCCCCCGCTGTCTGCAGGGAAAAGAGAAGGGTAGAGCTGATGGGTCAGTGGGCATCCGTGCTCCAGGCTGGGGGTCATCACTAGCCCTGACTTTGCACTGCAATCGGCAGGCTCTGTGCTTGGGATTCTGTGATGGGAGGAATTTCCTACCCTCTTTGTTCTGGTAGGGAAGAGTTTACAGGGAGTAGGGTCAAGGGTTGTTTTCTGCTTTGTAGTCTTGATTCCAGAGGCTACCTTACCTGTTGCCTGGCAGCAGTGGCACACTGGCCATTGACACAGGAGAGGGTCATTGTCCTGAGATTTGTGTGCGGCAGAATCATGGGGAAGCTTTAGCAGACCATCATCAGAGACAGCTCAGTGGATGCAGCTGCCTCCTGAGTGTGAAAGATTTGGACTCAACTCAGGTGGGTGAACTTGGAGAAGGTGCTTAACCTCACTGAGACTCAACTTCCCCATCTGTAACAGGGGACTCTTGATACCCACCCTTTGTGCTTGGTGAAGATAAAGTGAGAGTCATGAGAGAACGTCCTCCTCCCCTTCCTCCATTGACGTCAATTTATGATCACTGACCTCATCGGGCAAGATATCGTATCTAGCAGGTACAGTGATGTCTGTGCCACTCATGCACCCTTCGGTTATTAGGTACCAGGCTTCTGGTGATGTGAAGAGGGTCTGTTGTAGCCGCCGCTTCTGAATTGTTAATAAACTAAGAAGCTCTGGTCTGGAGGAGAGTTGGGGAGAAACCCAGGAGTCTGCTTAAACCCTATTTCCAGGCGGGCATCCCTGACTGCTCTTCTTCCCTCCCTAAATGTTCTGGGAATCCAGCCTGTTGCAACTTCCTCATTAACCCTTTCACCCATCATGGCACCCATGGCTTCCTACTTTTCACATCACTTCTGCTCCTGAGCCTGGCTGGGGAATGGAAAGCAGCCCCTCACCATGTCACCACCCCCTCACTGTTCCCAAAGACAAGCACTCCGGCTGTTTGCATAATGGAGGCTTTATCACTAATCAGAGAAGGTAAACACATCAGGCAACAAACCAGTAAGCACAGAAGAAGGCAAAGTTTCCAGAAATCCACAAATCCCTGAGCCACAGGCCCTCACACATGGAGGCCCTGCTGGACTCATTCTTTCAGGGACTTCCAGACCAATCAATCATTTGCTCTATCCCCTTTGCCCACCCCAGCACTCTGTCCCACATTGTCTGGAGCTCTACTTTGTCTTTCTGTGTCCCTGGAGGGAAGAAGAAAGGTGTTTTTTTCCTTCCTGTGTCCTCAGAGCTATCACATGGCTCCAAGAAGGGGAGGGGGAAGTTTGGCCTCAGTGCGAGGGGTAGTTGCCTGGGTCATTGCCTCACAGTGGGTGTCTGTGGGGTTGATGCAGTCACTCAGATGGTGGTCACCTTGCTGGGCTCTGTCCTACTCTCTCCTTCTTCAAAAGCACCCTTCTGGGTTGACAGGTACACTGAGAGGGACAACCACGGAAGCGCATTCCTAGCTTATCCTTCCTTCCATCGAACTGCCTGCTGAATGGTTTGCCCCAGTGAGAATTTGCCAATTTCTCGTCTTAACTTTATTCTATTACACTTCATAAAGGTTGTAGCCCAAAAGATTCTGGGTTTTGGGATCACAAAGCATCAGTCTAGGAGGAAGCCTTGGAGAGGGTGTAGTCTGTCTGAAAACAACAAGTGGATAAAAATGGGATGGTGCCTCCTCAAACATGAGTGCCTTTGTCAGTGATGCCACCAGCCTTCTGGGCCACAGTCAATATGGAGGGCAAAGGTGGGCATGGGTCAAGTGCAAGTCCCTGTACAGGGCATGCCATCTGTCAGCAGGCATCCACAGATGCTCAGATTTGGGCAGCCTGGCAGAAGATTTTGGGGGTACAGGGGATGGCTGAATTTTTCAGATTAAGATTTGAGATTTAACTACCCATAAATGACTTCAGGGTCTATTATGTGCCACCATCTGTAAATTGGCTGAAGTGGAATGTGAGTTGTTGGTGTTCGAGGCTCATAAAACGGAATGAGATTTGGTCTGGGAAAGGTCTTTTCCATGGGTCAGCATATCATCCCAATTTGCCCTCAAATGTTCAAAATCATGAAGTGATAACCATGAAAGGCAACTGCTGGGGTTGTGGGTAGCAGTGTGGAGCAGGAGGCCACGGGGAATAAGAGAGTGAAGATTTTAAGCCAGAAAATAGAAACTTGAGGTAACTCAACATTTTATTTTACTTTTTTTAAAATTTTTGAGCTGGAGTCTCACTCTGTCATTCTTCTGGAGTGCAGTGGGGTGATCTCAGCTCACTACAGCCTCCATCTTCCAAGTTCAAGCAAATTCTCCTGCCTCAGCTTCCTGAGTAGCTGGGATTACAGGTGCACCCCACTACCCTAATTATTGAATTTTTAGGAAGACAGGGTTTAACCATGTTGGCCAGGCCGGTCTTGAACTCCTGAACTCAAGTAATCCACCTGCCTCAGCCTCCCAAGGTGCTGGGATTACAGGTGTGAGTCACTGTGCCTGGGCATAACTTTCAGATATATATCTCATACTATTATCTCATATAAGTTATGTGTTATACTGTGTCTTAGTCAATTTGCCACTGCTGTGACAGAATACCACAGACTGGGTAGTTTATAAAGAAATATTCATCACAGTTCAGGAGACTGGGAAGCCCAAGTTCGAGGAGTTGGCATCTTGCAAGGACCTTCTTGCTGTGTTATCTCGTGGAAGAAGGCGGAAGGGCACAAGAGCCCAGGAGAGTAAAAGAGAGCTGAACTCACTTTTATAACAGCCCACTCTTGCAACAGTGAACCCTTTCTCACAATAATAACACTAATCCACCCATGAGGGTGAAGCCCTCCTGACTTAATCACCTCTTAATGGTCCCACCTTTTAATACTGTCACAATGACATTTACATTTCAATGAGAATGTTGGAGGGACATTCAAACCACACCATTCTGGTATTAGTAAATTTGAGATTCACAAAATCTTTGAGACATATTCCTTGGAAACATTATGGAAAACCTAATGCAACAGCAAAAATCTAGTAACAACGGAAATATTCCTCAGTAAAATTGATTATACAATAGGATCAATACATAATGTTCATATTAATAAAAATTAAGCATGATATTATTGATATGTACTAAATATATTATAGTACTTTCATACTATAGAATGTAGTGTAGTTGTTAAAAAAAGTGATGGTTTAATAAATGAAAAAAGCAGGGTGCAGAGAAGAATATATTAGTAAGAATCCATTTGTGTAATTCTTTTAAAAGCTTACGTACGTTTATTTTAGGAGAGGCCCCATTTTTTTTTATTTTGGAGAGATACATAGGAACCTGTTGATGAGGGCTACCAGCAGAATCTGCACATCAACTCTCTGAGCCTCAGTTTTCTCACTTGTACAGTCAGCTTTAGAATCTCATATTCATGTTGTTTATGAAATCCCAAAGGGACACCTCCTGGGCATAGCCCTCTGCCAACCATAGAGCCCAATAGAAACAGCAGTTATTGGTGTGTGCTCGAGGCAACATGATGCGGAGTACGTTCCGTGACCTCTGGAGTGAGACATTGTGTCTTGCTACCCTCTACTTGTATGGATCAGAAGGGAGCTGTCTCTTGCTTCTGAGCTTCAGGTTTTTGCACAAATTCTTAAATGTAAAGACCCTAACGTAGCCCCTGGAACACAGCATGTGTTAGCTCTGCAGAAGTAGAGCTGTGGAAGCCACACTCTGTAGGACTTCCTGACAACTGACTGTGGGAAAGGATGCTTCTTAGGAACTCTCCTGGGCTCCACTGAGCCTGGAGGCCCCTCTCTTGACTGGCAAAGGTGAGAGACCTGCTCCTGGAGGTGTTCTCACCCACCAGGCTCCTCACGCTTCACTGGCTAGTGGATAGCCTTCCGGGAGCAGGCCTAAACCCTCAAAATCAATTTGCTAAAAGCCAGTTTGCCAAACGATCAATTCACTGGATGACTAATTTGCCATAGGACTAAGGATTTGTTTTCTAAATTTCAGTTTCCCTGTGGCTTTGTACAAAGTTCTGGCTACAGAATTTTGCATGAGTGTCAAAGTTCAGATGCTGAGCCCAACTCCAGCACTTGATGTTTTATATAGAGAAGACAGGCCTGCCCCATCTCTCAACTTCTGCCCCTGAATCTGCCTCTTCTCTGCTTTTTAAGCAAATCTTTCTTTCAGGTGCAGTTTCTTTTTTCTTTTTTTGAGATGGAGTTTCGCTCTTGTTGTCCAGGCTGGAGTGCAATGGCGCGATCTCTGCTCACTGCAACCTCCGCCTCCCAGGTTCAAGCGAATCTCCTGCCTCAGGCTTCCAAGTAGCTGGAATTACAGGCATGTGCCACCACGCCTGGCTAATTTTTTGAATTTTTAGTAGAGATGGGGTTTCTCCATGTTGATCAGGCTGGTCTTGAACTACTGACCTCAGGTTATCTGCCCTCCTTGGCCTCACAAAATGTTGGGATTACAGGCCTGAGCCGCTGCTCCTGAACTCAGATGCAGTTTTATCTTCTCTGTTTTTTTTGTGTGTGTGTGCAAATTTGGCCCTTTGTTTTCTTGTGAACAGACATCAGCAATGATAATAGATTTTTGATAGAGTGGAAGCCCAGACCTTGGCCCTAAGGGGGTTCTAGACAATGCAATGAGGTAATTAGTGGAATAAAAGAAAGGGACATTTCTTGCAAACCTGAATTTGTGATCTAGGAATTATGTCCACTTATTATTATTATTTACCATTTTAATTTAAGTTGTAATTGACATTGAAATAGTGAGCATTTCTAGGTGAAGAGATCTATTTATGTATTTATTAAATTTTAGACTCTGAAACTTAATTTAGAAGCGTCTTATAGCCAGCACATAAGTCGATGAAATGTGTAGTCACTCCAACCCAGTAGTTTCAGATCTTGAGTTATTTTAACTCTTGATTTCCCTACGTTTCTTATTTATTTCTGTCTTCATGTCTATCTACCTATCCGTATGCCTATGTCCATCTATGAGCAGGCAATTCAGAAAAGCAGATTGATCCCAAATGTTTTCACATGCTTTGAAATGTATGGTCCTTTTTTTTTAATTTCTAGATTTTCCCTCTTAGTAGCCTTCACTTACATCTGCACCTAGTCACACACTTGTACCTGGTCAGTGTTCGTTATTTTTCTTATTCACATTTTCATCAGACCACCATAGTCTCTTGAACAGAAAACTGTGCAGATGACCTCTGGGCAAGTTAACTAATTTCACTGAGACTCAGCGTCTTTATCTGCAAAGCGAGCTAAAGACATCTACCCGATGGGTGTTCTATAAGTGTAAAAAGAAATAGTGGATGGACAACACTGTTATCATTCATGGAGTTGGGCAGGTGCAGGATGTAAACCCGGCTTGATGTCCAGAGAGGAAGAGCAAATCTCTATGTGTGTTGCCCCTTTGAAGAGAGATGGTCTAGGTCAGGAAGATAAATCGCCATAGCCACGTTGAAAAGCGGGGAGCTCCTTATTTGTTTAAATACTCCCTGGATCCCCTTGCCCAGACCAGGTCCTTTGCTGGCCTGGAAGTCCCTGCTGCTGCTCCAGCCTCATCATAGCCTCTTACCTGTGTGACTCTGAGCTCCAACCACACTATCTCCAGATTTCTGGAATGTTCCATGCTCCGTCCTGCCTCGGGATCTTTGCACAGGCTGTTTCCATGTTCCCATTTCCCTGCTAAAGACCATCTCTAGGTCTGAACTAAAATATCACTTTTTCTCTGAGCTTTCGGTGACTCTATTACAGCTCTGCTCTCCTGACAAGTGCTTGGTCTTAGCACCCGGCATTTACTTATTTTTCCCAGCATCAGTTCTAATGGTAGTTAATTAATTCATTGGGTAACTCTTTGGTTAATACCTGCCCCTTTGACTGGTCTATAAACACGTTGAAGTCAGAGGCTGCGTCTGCTTCTTCACTGCTGCGTCTCAGCCTTTAGCACTGTGCCTGGCACGTAGTAGCACCTGGTAAACATTTTTCCAAATGAATGAATGACCAAAGCTGGTTCAGGGTGTCTCTGAGGGCAGGAGGGCATGGAATGAATGTCTGCCAGAAAGCCCTCTTCTTTCTTACTGTGGCACTGCCCAGTGGGGCTTGTTTTGATGTTTCCCTCATTAGTCTGTCCCCAAGTCCAAGTCTCTCCTTCTGCTCTGGGGGCTACGGTCAATCAGTCAGTCGGCAAACATTGTATAAGGTGGAACAGCAGATGGTCTGGGTGACACAGAATGTGAGGTCTGTAGGCTCTCGGAGGAAGAAAGCAGCTCGGGGGGCTGGGGAGATGGGGGACTGCAGGGAGTGGTGGAACTGCAGTTCAAGCAGATAAAGATCAGGGGAGGCCTGACCACCTCAAGAGGAAACCCTGGGAGGACCTCAGCCAGTCCCATCTGCCATCAGGGCAATGGCTGGCCTGGGAATTGGCAGCCTGGGTGTGCAATGCAAGAAGAAGGCCTGGAGTTAGCCTGGCCCTCCAGGGAGAAGGGTTGCTCAAACCTGGGCAAGCCCCTGCCAGGATCTGCAGACAGAGCAGGTGTCAGCTCGCAGGTTGCCCCAGGGACTAGCTCGTGCTTGCCCAGGCTGAAGGGTGCGTGGGTCTCCAGCTCACAGGCCTTGCGGCCTGGCTGGGAACTTAGAAGCTCCAGGCCTCTGGTTTCTCCCAGGAATGCCACCTCTTCAACCCTTTCCTGGCCTTAAGTTTCTTCAGAGGTCAGTGCTCTTGTTCTTCCCCCACCTCACTGGAGTCGGTAGAGATGGATGCCTTTTTGGTCCTTTTCTCCCAGCACTTTGACCTTACCCTTATAAAAAATCAATGGATACTGGACAGAATTGGTTGTACTTCACTTCCTCGTTATTAGAAACATTTTATAGGACCACAGAACGTGGGAGCTGTGGGGAAGCTAGTCCAGCCTGACTTTTACAAGAGAAGGCGGCTCAGGCCCCAGGAAGTGACCTGAAACTCCTCAACCCACTTCACTGCTGTGTGCCTTTCATCGGGAGCTGCCACAACTGTCATGAGCACAGCAGAGGTGACTTCATTTTACAGTCTAGAATGCTGGACTCTCGCTAATGCCTTAAGCCGTCATTACGTGCCGTCTTGAGTGGGGTCAGTGGACAAGCAGCTGAAACTGGTCCCCATGGGAACGGGAAACGGGGTAGAACCCAGAAGTGGAAAAGCACAGGGCCAAGCATCACGAGAGCACGGTACTCTTTCTCGGTGACCCTGACTGGGGCCTCTGGGAGTGACCCGCTCCTCGGCACCTCGGTTTTCTCATCTGTTGCATAGGATAATAATCTCGTCCCTGGACGGCTACTCTACCAGGAAGGTTGTGAAGGGGGTTAGGATAAGAAAGAGGTTAGAATGTGTTATGGATTGAATGTTTATGTCCCCTCAGAATTCCTATGTTGAAGCTCTAACCCCCAGTGAGACTGTAACTGGAGATGAGGTCCTTAAGGGAATATTGAACGTTAAATAAAGTCATAGAGGTCGGGCCCTGAGCTGATGGAACTGGTGCCCTTATAAGTAGCAATCTCTCCCTCTATCCATGTGCTCTCGTGCCAAAGAAAGGCCATGTGGGAATACAGGTAGGAGGCAGCCGTCTACAGGCCAGGAAAAGGCAGCTCCCCACAAATGGAATCCACTGGAACCTTGATTTTGGATCTCCAGCTTTCAGAATTGGGAAAAAAATAAATTTCTGTTGTTTAAGCTGCCCAGTCTGCAGTATTTTGTTATGACAGTCCCAGCAGACTAAAACAGAATGCCTGATTTCTGAAATCACCCTGTAATGCTAGGGGTATCTGTCCTGGAGCCTCGGCTGGGAGTCCTGGGCGTGGAAGTCAGAGATAGCAGTGTGGAGAGGCCACTCTCTAGGCAACGGGGAGAGAAGGAAGCATCTCTCGGAGACGTCAGCTTCTCTTGGGACGCTCTCCTCTGGGTCCCCAGCCTCCGTGGGCCAGGCTGACTGTTAGTGGACCCATCTCTTAGCATCGCCAGAATCCTAAGCCCTGAATACCCAGCTTCATCACTAGATTCCTGTTTAAAAAGTCTGTTGGGCAGAAATGTATGGAGTTGTGCTTTCTTAAGAAAAATCTAACATTTCCTCTAGTGTTTGGCAAGGGAGTTACTGAATGTGTCCCAGCACCTTGCGAACCCTGTCCTTGCCCCTCCATGTTCTGGAAATCCTGGCTTTGCAAAGTCAATCAGGGGTCTTTGACAGCCAATCACTCTTAGCTCAGAGTTGCATGAAAGAACCTGGTTTTGCCCAATGCTACCCCTCTGCCTCTCCTCCACAATCCTCCAGAATGTAGAGCTCCAGAGCTGCCAAGACCCTTCCACACCAGAGCAGGCAGCATCCTCTGACCTGGCTCTGTCAGCCCTCCCTCCTTTTTCCCCTGGTTCCCTCTTCCCTAGAGCACAGGAACACAGCACCAAGGCTGGGGTTGTGGCACATCTTTCTCTCTCCTGTTCCATGGTCTATCTTCCCTTCCTTCTCTCTTCACAGCCCCCATATGAGAGCTAGTGAGGCAGTGCATGAAAAAGCAATGGGAGTGGAGAGGTGGGAGAGGCTGGTGGGGGTGAGATAGTCAGGGAGGTCTTCCTGGAGAAGGAGGAGACCCCAGGCTAGGCTTTAAAGGATGCATAGGTTTAGAAGCACAGAGAGGGAAGGACAAACTGTAGAATTCAGAGTTTAAGGATGGGTGTGGGGACCCTGGCTTAAGACTGTGGCATAGGTGGAGGTCAGGGGTGTGTGTATGGAGCTGGGAGGGGACTGCCTAAGAGAAATTTGGAAAGCCAACGTGCAGACATTTTCCTTGACACTGAACCTAGTGGTTCCTGGCTGCAACCGCTGCAGCTAAATAAAGCAGTCACTGTGATTTTAAAACCACAGCGGGCTTGTTCCACTATGATGGCAACTAATTATGGATTGTAATTTGTCTAAACACAGGAAGGTGTTTTGACCTGAATAGTAATAATGTGATAGGCTTCCTCTGGTGTCTTCGCACAGCTGGTCCACTAGCCAGGGGCACGTCTGCATGCCTGCCCTGCTCCAGATGCCCAGCAAAGACAAGGGGAAGTGGTGGCGGTGTCCACCCTGGCACAGAGAACGGTCTTCTCTGGATCTTTAAGAGGCGGGCCGTGGCGGTGATCAGAGCTGCAGAGGGTGCAGAGGGACTTGGGGTTCAGTCCTTGCCTGTAAACTGGGGCCGACTGCACGGTGTTGTTGTGGAGATGAAATGACGCGGAGGGGAAGCCACCTGCGTGTGGCAGGTGCTGGGTGCATGGGAGCTGCCACAACTGTCATTAGCACAGCAAGAGGTGACTTCATTTTACAGTGAGGAAACTGAGCCCCAGGGGACGCTTGGCCGAAGTTCCGCAGTCACAGGCTTTGGGGTTTTCCGAGGGCTCCCCTCAGCCTCCTCTCATTCAGGGCTCACAGTCACTCAGAACCATCATGTGGACGAGTCACTTTACCTCCCTGAGCCTGGCTTCCTCATTTGTGAAATGGGAATAATGGCTACCTACCTGATGGAGCAGTGATGAAAATGAACATGCAGAAAGTGCTTGGTGAGTGCTGGTTCTCTGCATTCCCCTGCGTCCCACCCTCCCAGCCCCACAAAGCGGCTTCATCAAGAATCGTGTCCAAGGAGAGGCCTTCAGGGATGTGTGCGACCATTTCCTCCGTGCCTGCAGGGGGAACGCTGGCCCAGCAGTGGAAGGACCCAGGTGGATGCAAGGCCATGTCTGACCCTGAGGGTGTCCAGATATGAACTCTGAACCCTCCGCGGGGGCTTGGTTTCTGTGCCTGATTCAGTTCTCTCCTTACAGCTCCCAAACAGGATGAGTTTCCTCTGTCCATCTCATCTGTAAGCCCTAAGAGAACAGGGCTGTGGCGTAAAGCGCTGTGCCCTCTCCCTGCCCCAGCATAGCCTCGCAGAAGTCATAAATATTTCACAGGATCTGAGTGCAGAGTTCTCACTTTACAGCTGGAGAGGCTCTGAAAGGGACATGATGTCCCTACAGAGCCAGGACTTACAGCCAGTTCTCCTGACCCTCTCCACAACTCTCTCTGTTGCCTTGTTGAGCTCACATCAGAGTTGTCCTCTGCCTAGAATTCTTCCCAATCCTTCTGCTTGTCTGCATCTCAAGTAGCCTTCAGGCCTCAACTGAGCTCTTACAGCCTTGACCCCCAACCTTGACTTGGTTGAATCAATCCCTCTGTGCTTCATTCTTACATCATCTGGGGCAGAGATTTCTGGTTCCTTCCTGACATGCATGATTACCTTCTTCTTTCATAACAACTCCTCATTTAACAAAGAAGAAACGTGTACATTTAAATGACCACATTTTGCAGCCTTCCTGGCAGCTAGGAAGGTGCTGAGTAAGCCTTCCAGGAAATTCAGAAGGAGTCGACACATATTTTTTCTTTTTGCATTTTGTTCTTTGGACCTTTTCCTCATTTTACCCAGAGCACAAATGTGACGGCTGGAGCTCCAGCACCTATTTTGGGCCTGTGTGCTAAGGATGTGAGAGCAGAAACATAACAAAAGCCTGAGCCCCTGAGGACTTTGTGGGAGCCATTGTTCCTGCCCTGGGCTGCACATTTCTAGACTTGCTTTATGGAAAAGATCAAGTCTTTATTTGTTTTCATCACTATAGTTGAATTTCTGTTACTGTTACCAAACCCAATCCAAATTGATAGGGAACTCCTTGTAGTTTTGTCATAGTTCATGATAATTATGGTCAGAATCATTTAATGCCTCCATCACTAAACTGTGTGCTCCATGAGGGCAGGGACCCCATCTGCGTTGTTTACTTCTGTATCCCCAGACACCAAGAGTGCCTGTCACTGCTAGTACCAGTAAATGCTTAGTAAGTCTTTCTGAGTGATTACATCCCAGTGAATACTTGGTGGTCTAACTGAGGTCCTAAGGGATCATTTGAGGAAAGAGTGACTCTGATAGTGGCCTTGGTACTAATTACGACAAGCTGCCCCAGCTGCTGGGAACTACCTTTCCTTTCCTGGTAAGTTGGTTCCTCAATGTCATCATTTAAACATCAGATTTTTGACGGAGTGTGGTGGCTCATGCCTATAATCCCAACACTTTGGGAGGCAGAGGTGGGAGGATCACTTGAGGCCAGGAGTTCAAGACCAGCCTGGGCAACATAGTGAGACCCTGTCTCTTATTGAAAAAATGAGCTGGGCATGGTGGCATGTGCCTGTAGTCCCAGCTACTCAGGAGGCTGGGGCGGGAGGACTGCTTAAGCCCAGGAGTTGGAAGCTATAGGGAACTGTGGCTGTGCCACTGCACTTGAACCTGGGCGACAGAGGGAGACCCTGTCACACATACAAAATAAAACAACATAAAAAAATTTTTTTAATGGAATTTTAATGTTTTCCAATTTAGAAGTCTCTTTGAGGACACTATTTGGTAATCTCACTACCTGTAATAGCTGCTTAAAACTACACAAGAAAGCAGCAGAACATACTGGAAAACCACGGTTATTCTTTTCACTCTCAGTTCTAGGCAGTTGCTTTCGTCACATAGGCTCACATTAAAATTTGCGTCAACCAGCCTTCTAATATCATACTAGAATTTTCCCACTTATTAAAAAGTTGGGCCGGGCGCGGTGGCTCACGCCTTTAATCCCAGCACTTTGGGAGGCCAAGGCGGGAGGATCACAAGGCCAAGAGATCGAGACCAGCCTGGCCAACATGGTGAAACCCCGTCTCTACTAAAAATACAAAAATTAGCTGGGTGTGGTGGTGTGTGCCTGTAGTCCCAGCTACTCAGGAGGCTGAGGCAGGAGAATCACTTGAACCCGGGAGGCGGAGGTTGCAGTGAGCCGCGATCGCGCCATTGCACTCCAGCCTGGTGACAGAGTGAGACTCTGTCTCAAAAAAAAAAAGTTGGACTGAGCTATAATTTTTAGTGGAGATACTGCAACCTGTTTTCCATCGAGGAGATTTACTTGGCCTGTTCTCTCTTCATTTTGCACTTTTCATTTGAACGATGCTATCATGAACCTCTCTTTGTACCCAAAGCTTTTTCTGTGCTTAAGATTATGTTTTTAGATAGATTCTCAAAGTGGAATTATTTGATCAATTATTTGACATGTTCCAGTGTCATTGTGCAAAACAGGAGTAACTGAAAGATTAAGGGAATCTTAAGGGAGAGACCCAATCATTTTTCTTTTCTTTGGGCTCAGTTTCCCCAGCTGTAAAACTGAGCAGATCCAAATTTAGAGAGCGGCAGATTCCCTTCCAAGTTCAAAGTTCTGGTGATGGTTCAGGAATGAGGCCTCTGACATTCTCCAGGGCATGAAGTCGTAAGGCAACCTGGGTGTGTCAGCCATTGCCTCTGGTTCACGGCCTTAAGAGCTGGCCTTCACCATGGGGAAGCGCATCATGGGAGCCTCCCATCTGTCTTTCTACGTCTTCCACAAATAATACACCTTCCCTGCTTCCAGCAAGCTTGTGCTCTAATGCAACCCTAACCCTTCCAGGCATGGAGGGAAGCTTCATATCCTAGAGTCTGAGAGATGTGAAGGTGGGAATTCATCTTTGTAAGAAGAGGGCAATGCTTAACCCAAAGGCATACCCTAAGACCAGAACATCAGACCCCACTGCAGGCCACTGAGGGACCCGAGTCCCCATGACACGTAAACTACAGATGTGCATAGCTGGAGATGCCATTTATGCTCTGTGGCAAGGCTCCTTACCCTTCTCCTCTGTAAGATCGTATTACTGCATTTATTTTCATCTCAGTGACCTGCCAGACTATGAACTCCCTGAGGACAGTGATTCCTCTGATTTGTCTGCATCTGAGACACAACAGGTGCTCACTACCTATTTTAAGTGAGCAAGGGAAGGGAGATGCCCTGATGTGATGGGAAGAATTCATGCTGAGTTGGGGAGGAGAGCCAGAGCTCAGGCAGGAAAGAGTAGGAGGGAACAGCTGATGAGGGGAAAAGTCCTGGGATGCTCCTTTCTCTGACTCAAGACAACATAAACTGAACCAACTCCCAGTCCCTGCATCCTGGCCCTTCTTGTGTGTGCAGGTTGTAGGCCCTGATGTGGATGTTTAGGGAATGAGTCCTCAAAGCATATGCATTGGCAAGGGTGACAGAGCGCTATTGGTGAAGGAGAAGGAGGTGCAGAAAAAGGAGGCCAGGGGACCTTGTGGCTCCTTTGTCCATCCACAAAGCATTCGTTTATTCACTCATTTTCCATCCTTTTTTTTTTTGAGACAGTGTCTTCCTCTGTCACCAGGCTGGAGTGCAGTGGTGCAATCTCAGTTCACTGCAACCTCTGCCTCCTGGGTTCAAGCAATCCCCCCACCTCAGCCTCCCCTGTATCTGGGATTACAGGTGTATGCCACCATGCCCAGCTGATTTTTTGTATTTTAGTAGAGACAGGGTTTCATTATGTTGGCCAGGATGGTCTTGATCTCCTAACCTCTTGATCTGCCCACCTTGACCTTTCAAAGTGCTGGGATTACAGGCGTGAGGTGCCGTGCCCAGCCTCACTCAATATTTTTTAGCATCTGCTATGTGCTATGTTCTGTGTTAGGTGCTGGGTGTTCAAGGAGGCAAATGAGAGCTGTGACCCTTGCAAAGGCCAAGGGCACTCTGCGGAAACGCTGGTACCTGGGGAGGCAGTGGGTGTGCCCGGCAGAGTGTGTGATGGGTGATGGGCATGGGCAGAACACTCATGCAGAAGTGGCAGGGTGCCACAGTGGTGGCCACCCTTGGGGAAAGGCAACTGCCTGGTTTCTCAGTGGGCCCTGTGGACAGTGGTGAGTCACCCCCCATGCAGCTCTGCAAGTAGCACTCCAAAGGAGAGCTGGAGAAGTAGGGGAGGGAACAATGGGAATTGCTTGAGTTGTAATTGTGTAGAGCTTTGGATGGGGTTGAAGGTCATGAGTGGGAAACATGAGCCTAGAAAATATTGCTTCCACATGAAAAAGTGGCAGGCGAGATTAGACAGCAAATTATAACCTGATATGCCTGCCAGGGTCATGTCTGTGTGACAGTTCTACCTGTGGAAGGTAATATGCCAAAAAAAAAAAAAAAAAAAAAAAAAA
>NW_022436995.1:10409893-10455877 GCF_009761245.1 Sapajus apella
AAAAAAGAAAGAAAGAAAGAAAAGAGAAGACGTCTACAGGTTTAAACCTATTGATTGCATGATGGGGATAAGCTTATGGGTGATTTGTTAGTTGGTTTTAAATGTTTGATCTTATGTAGTAGCTATAATCTTATCATTACAGTAGTAATACTAAAATTGAGTAGAGCCATGATACAGTTTGAGGGATGAGAGATGTTGTTTTGAGATTCATTTCACATAGTAAAAGGATACCCAATAAAAGTAAGATGGAATGAATCCCCTCCACGTCTTCTTCTGTGACTGGGTCAGGCAGCCGTGAGAAGCTAAGAGAAGCCCTGATGTTATAGGTGGTTCAGGTACATTTCCACTTCTTTTTGGGATTAACTGGGGATTATTTGTTTCTCTTGCTGGGCGACAATTAGCTAAGACCCCACCACTGCAGGCAAAGTAAAAGCTGGGCCTGTGTTAACACCTGTTTTTGGTAGGGTCGTTGGTGTATCTGATAACTTCTAGCTGCATTAGGACTGGTAGCACATCAACAGTGCTTCTCTGTTGTGAAAGGAAAATAGAAACGCCTAAGTCAACCATATATAAAGGCTTATATTTGCTCTTCAAAAGTTTTTTTTGGTTGTTTTTTTTTTTCAACATATCTTTGCTGGGGTTGGGCCATGGCTTGATGGATATTTGTTGAATGACTAACTATTGACTGATAGGCTAACAGTCTCCTTTGAAGTAGGCTGAGCAAACAAATCATTAAGTGGAACACGGTGTCTAGGTTACACAGCTCATTCATCTGCTGATTGCTGGGGCACACTGCTGGTTATTACTATCTGAGACCCTGAAAGGAGAAAATGAAGACAGAGGAATACCAGGAGAGAAAGGAGGTCCAATTAGACCTAAAGGTGTGCAGGAAGAAGAAGTGAGATGCTCAGTGTTGAATAAGTGCAGTGCAGCACAGGGGTGATGTTTTAATAGGGGTATTGGTCAGTAATTGTTTGGTTGCAAGAAACAGAAGTATTATAAATTTAGCTCTCAGTAATAATAATGAATTTGTTGGAAGGCTGTGAGGAATCTCACTGAATTCAAGGGCAAGGATGACAACCAGACCCGTGAGAGGCTCAAGGTGGAGCTACTGGAAAGTTATTAGAGACTCTCCCAGCTTCTTGCCTGTGCTCTTTCTCTTCTTCCCCGTGTCTTTTATCTCAGCCTAGCTCAGTCGGTTTGTTTCATTTTTTTTTTCTCTGCAGACTGGCTTTCTCTGTTCTGCCTTTCCTAGGTTTAAACCTGTTTACTTCAACCTGGACATGATTGCCTGGGGTTATGGGCCCAATACCAAGAATCGAAGTCCAGAGTTTCAGGAGACAGAATCTGATTGGTCAATGGCCAGCCAATGGGGTGTCTCTCCTCAGTCAGGTGTCCATCTCTGTTCCAACAGCTGCAAGCAGGGAGAGGTACATGAAGATGGATAAACATGGCGGCAGGGACCATTCCTGTGGGTGGTCAGAAAAGGAGGCCCTGACCTAGCAGGCAGCATACTGGCTAACATGTCTTTTTGTGGACAAAACTATGAAAAGGAAAAAAAAGAAAAAAGAAAAAAAAAAACATGTCTGCTATGGGAAAAACTGGAATGGCTTGGCTGTTGGATAAAATATTCAACCACATGTAGAAAATACCCACCGTATATTTTCAAAAATGAATAGCTTCTGAGGGTTGGAGTCCAGGTTGCCATAGGGTCTACATAATTCTTGATTTTCAAGGCGTTTCCCCATTCATTTTCCAAGTCTTTGGAGAGAGCAGTTAGTAGAAAATGTTAATGGCCAATTTTAGCAAATGACCATTTTGGTACTCCCAGGCCACTCGTACTGGCTAGAGCTAATTTTTAGAATGCCCCCTTGATGATCCTGGCAACTTGTTTCATATTGACCTGGAGAGATGGCATGGGCCCAGATCCAAATTACGGCTAAGCCTACATTTGCTGTGCTTGTGGGCAAGGAAAAGCCGCCCCAATTACTTCATGTGGATTTCTCGTCTCTGAATACTCCATGGCTTGCCTGGTCTCATTGGATACCTGTGGGGTGTGGTTGGGCAGGTTGTGCAAAACTGTGCTCATGACTCCCCTTAGACTCACACAGGAGTCTCGATTCCATGCTGGTTGTGCGGTTTCAGTTCTGTGCCTCCAGGTTCTCCCTCTGGACTGTGGGCGCAAGAGATGCGACTGTCTCTTCTATTGCTTGCCCAAGGGGCTTGTGCAGGCTTGGCCACTGGTTTCTCTCCCCTGCTCCCTGCGGCCCTCCTAGAAGGTGCTCAGGAAGAACTTCACACCTGGATGTGGATGCAGGTTACTGCAATGACCTGTCTACAGGTGTGCAGCTTACAGTGTAGTTTACAGGCTATGCCTTAGGACCTGTCTTTCACAGTGGCAGAGTCAATGCTGGCATCTGTTAAAGGGACCTCAGCCCATTGGGCAGGGAGAGTGCTTTCCTATGGAGCGGTTGTGCTCATCTGTGAACTCACAGCCAGAGCTGGTAAGACAAGCTTCAATGCAGAGGCTAGTCTTATAGGTCTTCCTCATGAACATGTGGTGGCTGCATTAGCTTATCCACAGGTCCTCCCACTCTAAGCTTCTGGTCCCAATCAGTGAGCGACTGGCCCCTACTCGACCCCCACCTACGGGGTACTTGGCTGATGGATGGAGTCACCATCTCTCTGTTTGGGCACCTGGAGTCCCTGAGCTCCAGTCTCTGCAGGCCTTTCCCTGCAGAGCCCAACCGCAGGGTTTGGCTGATAGCCTGGAACTGCCTCACCATCATTTTTCACTGGCCCCACCCCAAAGGACAGCCTCCCCAAGTAACCTTTTTCAGTTGCTCCAACTTCCCTGGAGTGTTGACTTAGCCGGAGAGCACGCTCCCTCTTTAACCTCGGCGTGTTTGCTCAGCGGAGGAGCGGGCATTAGGTCCGCTTGACTCCATGAGCACACAGGTTCCTCTGTCTTTACAGGAGCGTCCCACGGAGGGGGTGCGGCAGGGGGCAGTGGGGACTGAGGAGGGAGGCGCAGCTTCCTGTTCTGCTGCCGGTTATCACAGGCTGTTCTAATGCTGCTCAAACAATATTGAGAATAACCCTGGCTCAATAGCACCAGTGTTAGGCTGCAAAGTCAATATTGGCTGAGCAAACACAGCAAATAAGGAGTTGCTATTTGCGTAGCTATGAGTACTTGTGTGCTGTGGCTGCCTCGACAGGGCCCTTGGAAATGAATGGGGAGGAGGTGGTGTCTGGAGGTGGAGTGGGTTCCTGAGAGGGGCTAGGCCGGGGTTTCTCACCTTGGCATTGTTAACGATTGGGGCCAGGTCATTCTTTGTTGTGGGGGACTAACCTGTGCATTGTAGGATGTTTAGCAGACCTGGCCTCTGCCCTCTAGATGCCAGTACCACCCCCTCCTAAGTGTCCAGAGAAACCTAAATGTCTCTTGACATTGCCAGCTGTCCCCTGGGAAAGGACAGAGGGCATAACCTCCCCCTGCTGAGACACACTAGGCAAGGTGCAGGACAAGGCTAAGGAGCAGACGAGGTAGAAAAGAGAGGAGGACTGGGGGGCCCCCTATGCTTTTTGACCCTCCTGCTCTCCAGCTGGGGCTCTCCCCAGCCTCTCGTGAGTGCCAAGAAAAGCCAGCCTCTTTAAGAACTAGATGCGGTGCACAAGTGCCTCTTTGATAGAAGAGCCTTTTCAGCTGCTGGCTGGATGTCCGCGGCCACCTCCTTACCCTTGCCCTGTCTTGGAACTCACTCTTGTTCTCCACCCCAAGAAAGAGGGAGGTTGTGAGATGCTCAGATGGTTTATGTCTGTCTCTCTCTTGTAGAATTTCTGGCATGTTTTGCCCTGGCCGGTGACCTTCTCAGTCAGACATGCCTATTTATAACAATCTGTCCCTGGCTCTGCTTCCTCCCCTTTGCCACAAGGGATTGGCTCATGCATTCTTGAATGCTGCAAGTGGCCAAGGCTGGGTCTGCCGGAGGGCATGGGATAGGGAGGGGAACCAGGCACGCTGGCCAGTGGTCCTCTCTGGGGACAGAGTGCACCAGCTCACTTCTCCCTCGAGGTCTGCAGGGTCACATCCATGTCCACCTTTGGCCTTCTGCTGGGAGGGCGATAGAGAAAGTGTTTATAGCTTGGTGAAGGCCAGGGCTGCCTCTGGGGCTCTCTGTGCCATAGCCAGCAGTCCTCCTTTCTGGGCCCTAGCCAGAGCAGAAAGACACCCAGAGAGGCTGTGCTGAGCAGCTCCGGTCACATCTTGACATCTGGAGACTTCTCCTCCAGGCCAGGCTGTTGTGACCCCCAGGTTGGGGTGGCTTAGGACTGAGAAGAGTAACACTGACAAGAATGAACATCAGACACCGTTCCTTTCTGAATGTTGCTCCTTCTGGTTGTGGGAGCAGAAGGGGAGCCCATACTTGGGCAGCTGTGACGATGTGGGGGTTTGTGATCACCATACCATTGGAAGTGGCTTCAGAAAGTTGCACCTTGGGAGGAAGGAAAACGCCCGGATCTCCAGATGTTGAGGAGGAAAGAACAGGCAGGCAGAAGAGAACCAGGCAGCCTTGGCGTGGTTCAGCAGCTACAGGAAGGTGGAAGGTTGTGATTTTGTTTTTTTTTTCTTTTTTTTTTTTCTAAGTTAGCACACGCTTTATGCACCACTTCATTTGGCCTTTCCCCTGCTCCCCTTTCCTCCTTCCTTAGACAGAGGAGGGGAAGCTATTTGAGAAACCAACTGCCTGTAACTGCTTCCTAAAGGTACTTGCTCACCAGTGTTTCACAGAGCAATGGAAGCCTTTCAACGCTTGTCAGACCCATTGCCATCCAATGACCGTAGAGGGAGGGATTTAGAAAGGCAGAGAAATGTGAGGCTTGGCAGGTGGGGAGAAGGGGAATGGGCTGGGCACCTTCCACAAGTTCTCTTGTTTAATCCTCACAACTTCATGGGATGGGTGTAATCACCCTGTTTTGTCTCTGAGAGGTGTAGTCACTGAAAGCTGCAGAACTGCTGCGTTAACCAGTCAGTAGAGAAACAACCCATTCTATGTGTTCTATTTGCACAGGGTGTCCATTCAGGGAATTAGAGGCTGGCTCAGCTGCTGGAAGGAGTGGAGGAGCAAGGGTCAGGAAGTCATCGCGGAAGGTCAGTGTGCAGGCCTCAAAGTGGATGTCTCTCCAGGACTGGCCTGGAAGCTGTATGGAACCTCTAGGAAGCTGGCGATGACTGAGCCACAGACGTGAGTGGGAGAATGCAGCCACAGGCCTGGAACAGGCTGCAAACCTCATATCTGCCCCAACTGCCTTAGGAGAAGAATGGCTTCTCCTCTCTTTCGCCTTCCAAATATCATGTGAGTGTCTCCCTGGCAGGATCCAGCCTGGGGCCCTGTAGAGAAGGGGAATCTGGGAACTCCAGGTCCTGGGGGAGACAGTGGATGAGGGTGGTAAGGACTAGAGGTGATGACAGACAGTCCAGCATGAATGCCACCAGGCAAAGCTGGGCCAGAACCCAGATCTGCAGGCTCCAACCCTCTACTCCATTGCCTAAGCCACACTGACCTCCACCAAACTTCCTCTGAAAGGATTTTGTCTTTGGCCTACCACTCTGTAGAAGTGTCTGAAATTCCTTCAACCATCAAGGAATGTGGAAGGCCATAGGCCTCTTCATGATCTTGAGCCACAAGCAGAAGAGAGGGGAGGGCATTCTTCTCCTGAGGCAGTTGGGGCAGATATGAGGTTTGCAGCCTCTTTTGGGCCTGTGCCCGACATCTCCCACCTGTAGCTGTGGCTCAGGTTCATGAAGTTTCGTTTTTCTCAAATAATACTTCTTGCTTTGGGATCAAACACTCAAGGTATTGGTCTCCAACCTGCGATTTTGAAGCTCTTTTAAAAGCAGAATTCTTTGTCCAAATGTTACACAGAACCCCACCATATGCAGTGGGTACTGAAGGACCCTAGGCTCCATGCTGAGGGCCCCTCTTCTGTCTGCAGGGCTGGGCACATCAGGTTCTAAAGGACATTAGACAGAGGAGGAAAAGGAGCTTCCTCTCAGCCCAGAAAATACTGGCGAGTTAGAGAATTGCAGGAGTGAAGCATCAAAGAGGAGGCCTTTCTCTACTTCCTCCCGTTCTCACATGTGGCTTTTGTGGTTCAACGACCAGACTTCTTTGGAAAGAAATACGGCCTTGAGGATTGGTATCTGGGAATGGAGCTAAACAGAAGTCTGTGTCCCTTTGGCTGCAGTTTTCAATGGGCCCCACCATCTTTTCCCAGAGAGGCCTTAGCAGAGGGAGCTGGGGGGACTCTGTTCTAAGTAGCATCCGAGGCTGGATGGGGCCTTCCTTAGGATCCTTGGAGTTCATAGTTTCATTCTGTCTTGCTTTCCTACTTCTGTAGACCCTAGGCCAGTATGTGTGTGCATGTGTCTGTGCACGCACGTGTGTGTGTGTGCATGTGTGTGTGTATATACTTCATTGAAGTGAGAGAGACACTGGATTCTAAATTCTCAGTAAATTGCAAATATTGTGAGATGAGTTAGTACTCTGGGCCAAGACAAATGTAATTTTGGATTATTAAGTCCACACGACAAATGAGTGCTTATTAATTTTTATTTATCTTGAGTGAATTAATAGGGGCCAGTGATGGGGAAAAAATAATTGTCATTCTACTCATTCATAAAGAATCGCTGCTGATTTGGAGAAAACTCTAAGAAACAGTAGCATAAAATCACAGAACGTTGAAGCTGAAACCTTTATTTGCTTTAATTCAACAAATATGTATTAAGTAACTTCTCGGTTCTGGAAACTCAAAAGCGTACAAGAAACTCTTCCAGTCCTCAGGGAGCTCAGAGTTTGGCAGGGGCAACAATAGGAATTTGATCAAGGAATACAGGTGGTATGAGATTAGGGCAGGCTGTCATTAACTCATTGTGGGGGTAAAACAACCAGAGAAAGCTTTCTGGAGGAAGTTATATCTGAGTTGGGTTTTGTTGCATGAATAGGAGTTTGGCAGGAAAGAAGTTGGGGAAAGGCATTCTTGTCAGAAAGAACAAGAACAGAGGCTTGTTAATCCATGAGGTGAGTTCAGAAATCCAGCAGTCTAAAGGTGTAAAGTGGAGGGAGAGGAAGAGAGAGGGGTGGGCAGGGAGCAAGTCCTGACAGCTGAGCTGAGGATAGGTCTGGACTTTTCCTCCCTGATCAGGAGCTGTGAAGGTGTAAAGCCGGAGAAAGGCCACTTTGTTGGAACTGTGGGGGTGCACCAGAGGAGGCAAGGCTGGAATCAGGACCCCCTTATGAGGGGCTGCAGTGAATGGGGGTAGAAGCCAGGCAGAGGTAACGAGAAGACAGACAGTGGATGGATTGTATCAGTTTCTTTCTTGCTGCTGCAACAAATTTTAGTGGCTTAAAGCAACACAACTTAATTTTCTTACAGTTCTGGAGACCAGAAGTTCAAAATCAATTTACTGGGTTAAAGCCAAGGTGTCAGCCTGGTTGGTTCCTTTGGAGGCTCTAGGGTAGATGCTGTTTCCAGATCGCCTTTTCCAGCTTTTAGAGTGCCGCCTACATGCCTTGGCTCATGGCCCCTTCTGTCATCCTCAGTCTGCATGATTCCAATCTCGGCTACCATCATCACTTCACCTTCTACCTGACTCTGACCTTCCTGCATCCCTCTGTAGGGACTGTTGTGGATATTCAGGGCCCACTTGGAAAACCTCATCTCAAGGCTCTTAAACACATTGGCAATTTCTCTTTGCTGTATGAGTTAACGTGCACGGGTCCTAGGGATTAGGATGTAGACCTATTTGGAAGGCTGTTATTTAGCCTAGCACCTGGATACAAAGGACTTTGGGAACTGGAACCAATACAATTTTGCAACTGACTAGGGAGAATGGAGGCAATAATGGGAGAGAAAACCCCCGTGGATACTGCTTTGGGCAGCAAGTGATTGGTGGTGCTCCGGCGGAGAGAAAGGAGGAGGAAGAGCAGAGGTGGAGAGCAAGGGTGGGGGCGGTGTGCAATAACGCGCTCAGTTTTGAGCACGGCGAATTTGAGATGTCCAGTAGGTCATCAGATACGTGGAATTCAGGGGAGAGGTCTGGGTGAGAAAGAAATGTGAGTCGGCCATGCACAGTTGGTAACAGAAACTGCGGTGTGGGTACAGAGCTCAGGGAACGTGTAGAAAAGAAGTTTTTGAGCTTTATGATACATCAGAATTGCCTTGGCCTAGAGTTGGCAGGTTTCACAAATGAAAGTACAGGAGGCCCTGTAAGGTTTGAGTTTCAGATAAACAACAAATATTTTCTTAGTATGTGTCACATATGGCCAGTATCTCGCTTGACCTGCCTCTGCTTGTTTATCTGAAATTCAGACTTAACTGGACATCCTGCATTTTGCCTGGTGACTCTACCCTGGGAGCATGTTAAAAACAAGACACCCTCGTGGGCCGCGTTCCCAGGGATTCTGGTTCAGTTGGTCTACGGGGAGGCTTTGGAATCTGTATTTTAACACGCTTCCCGGGAGGCTCTTGGGCAGTTAGTCCTGCGAGACACTGAAGGAGAGTGAGGAAGGAAGAGGGCTCCGGAGCAGACCCCAGGAACCTCAGCACTGAAGGGCGAGGGAAGGAAGAAGCCAGCACGCCGGCCTGAGAAGACCAGATAGAGCAGCAGGAGGAAAACCGGCCCTGGTGGCCTCATGCAGGTGTTTTGGGGAAGAGCAGCAGTGTAGCACAAAGTTGTAGGAGGCCATAAGTTGACAATGTGGGGTCAGTGGTGACTGTGGCAGATTCGTGGAGACCTTGCCATTCTTGTTCATTGGAGTTTTCCTTCAGTCTGGGCTGTACCCAGGACACAGTGATCGTGCCCGTATCTCTCTGCCCATATGCCTCTCTACCTGAGGGCTTTCCCCACCACAGCTTGGCTGCTGGCAGGCACGACCTGGAAATTCAGGAGTGCAAATACCCCAGGACAACCCTCGCCAATGGGGCATGCAAGCTGGTGGACCAATGGCTCAGCCTCCCAGCTTCAAGAGCTCAGTCCACTCAGTTTCTCAGAGGGGACTCAGAGGGATTGAGCCTCAGTTGCCCACAGTGGTGTCCTGCTTATTAATTATGCTTGGTTAGCTTCCCTTCCCTCCCTGTCTCACACTGTCCCTGCCCCTCCAAATCCCATTCTCTGGAATCACTTCCCAATTATACTACATACACCCAGGGCCGTGTCTCAGGATCTGCTTCTGGGAGGACCAAAACTAGGACCCTGAAGATTTCTATTCCCATGGTATCACAGGGTTGAGCTAAGGGCAGCAGGCAGAGGGGTGGGAACGGGGGCGATGGTCCCCGGAAGGAGCCATGAGGCAGGGAAAGGCTGTCTTCAGTGAACCCCAGCCTGCCCTGGGTGCACCTCTCCTCCTTGGCAGCCTGCATTCCCTGGTGCTTATCGCTTGGCCCTGGTTCCTTGAGGCCCCTCTGCAGAACCTCCTTCCAGGATCTCAGAACTCTGGTAGGCCGTTTCACTGGGACTCTGCCCTCTTCAGCCATGCTAATGAGGGCATGTATCTATCCCCCTTCTCCTTTGCGGATGATGATGTTCTTCCATTTCAAAACGGTCCTTCAATATCTTAGAGAAGGAAGGAGATGAAGCTTTCCTGAGCACTGCTTTGTATACAACTCTGCCATCTCTTTTAATCCTCACAACGCCATCAAAAGTGGTTTTTCCGATCTTTCAAATGAGGACACTGGGGCTCAGGGGAGTTGAGTCACCTGCTAAGGTCATCCCATGCAGTAAGTGGTGGAGCTTGGATGCTGGTCTGTTGCCTTACCAGGCTGCCTACACATGACAGGTATTTGAGGATGACACCCACGTTCAACCCAGCCCTTTCCCTGTCCAGGGCCTGTGATCACATTTTCTTTAGATGACACTTCAAGGGGCACAGCTCCTGAACTCTCACCTCTTGTGTGACATTCTTGGTCTGCCTTCCCAGTGAAATGTAGCACCCAGGGTTGGTAGCTTTCCAAAAGAGCCCTGTGCCAGTTACCTCTGCTGACCTGAACATGACACCTCTGTCTCTGACCCCAGGATCACGTTAGCTTTTGAAACAGCCAGTCCTTACATGGGCTCATATGAAGCTTTGGGGTTACCTAAAACCCCCGGGTCTTTTTCACAAGACCTGTTGACAAGCCAGGATGCTCCTGGGGCAGTTAATCATTTTCATCCCAAATGCAGGCCTTGACATTTGTTAGGATTGTGGTTTTCATGGTTTGGCCTAACATTACAACAGAGAAAAATGCAATAGGTGTTGATTTCTCTGTACGGCCATTGATTGGCAATTAATGAATTTATATTGGTGTGTCTCACATTTCCAAGTAGGTTTTTTGTTCCTTGAGGGCAGAGGGCATGCTTTCCCTCCTCTGCATTGCCTACAGGGTCTGGCACAAAGGTTGCAAACAGTAGGGTATTCCACAAGTATTCCTATTGCCTGATTCAGGAAAAAGACTCTCAATCCCTCAATCCTGCCCTTCTCGGCCTCAGCTTCAGCTCTTGTCAGCACCACTCTCCCATGGTACCACCTGCAGCTACACGGAGCACCCCCATCTGGAACACTTCTGGGGAGTGGCTTCTTATAGTAGCTGTGGCAGGCAAGATGGCGGAGTGAAGGAAAGAGCACTGGGCCTGGAGAGGAGAGACCTGGGTCTGAATTTCAGCTCCCGCATGTGACTGTGTGCTATTCCCTCACTTGTAAAATAGAGACAATGAAAACAGGTTATATGTATTAAATCCATGCTATAAAATGTGCTCCAGTGTTTTTTGCCCATAATCTCAACCCAGTGAGTTAGGAGAATAAACATTTCCATGCTTTAGATAAAAAAATCTGAAATTCAGAGTAGTTAATTTGTTTGCTCAGGGTCACAAAAGTAAAGAGTGCAGAACTGGCATTTGAACCCATGCCATGTGCTGTGCCCTTAGCCACTGGGCATCATCAATCTATCACCTCATAGATGATTGCACAAGAGGATGGCAACTCGCTGATAAAGTGCCCATTGCCATGCCTGGCACATAGCAAGTACTCAGTGCTGCCTCTCCCCCCAGCTGCCTCACCCCCTTTAATTTTTCCCTTTCCTCAGGCAGAGCTAGGATGGAAAGCTAGACGTAGAGGAGATTTGCTTTCAATACAGTCAAGGGAGGAACTTCCTGACAGTTTTGAGTCCTCAGAGAGAGACCTCTGTTCTTGGAATAAGAGATCAGAGCCTGGCCGGCCAGCTGCGGGTGGTGGAACTCCTGTCTTGGTCTGGAGGAGGATGCAGTCATCATGGGAGGGTTGGCTGCGGGCCCTTGGGCCTGTGAAGAACGAATTCCTTAGTTCATGGGGCCATCCTGACCCCTCTCCACCTTTCTCACACATGGTCTATCACCACGTAATGTTGATCCCACGCCACCTGCCCTGGCATTCTGTTACCTGCTTCTCTCCAGGACACCAGCAGCTCTCCCGTTGAGCCTGGCATTGGCCATCTAACCGAATAAATGACCTCTCTCGGTTGTCCATCCACACAGCACTCTGTGGGTCTTCCCAAAATAACGATGTGCTTATGCCTCGCCCCAGCCAGGACCTTCAAGGCCTTTCTATCTGTAGGTAAAGGTGCTAAGGGACCTTCAGAGGTCTCCCTGCCAGTCATCTAGGCCCTCTCAGGGGCCCCAAAGCCTCCGGTAGCCTTTGTATGTGCTTTTCCCTCAGCATGGGATCCTCTTCCTCCCTCTGTCTCTGCTAACTTCTTCTTCCCCTTCTAAGTCTGTGTATTTCCTTTTCGTGGTAGCTGTCTTTGATCACTCCTTTTCCTCCATCCTTGCCCCAAGTGACAGAGCTGGTCTCATATCATCAGAGCCCCATCTCTAGGACCTAGAGATGAGCCATGCACTATAAGCTTTTCTTGAGTCCTCTAGGTGCCAAGACTTGGCCAGACCCTGAGGATGCAGAGATAAATGAGCCATGTTCCTGGGCCTGGAAGAGCTCTCCAGAACAGCATGGAGTGATGTGTTGGCCAAGTTAAGCTCAGGCGCTCTGAGGAAAGGTATACCAGGAAGACAGATAATCCAGACTGAGGGAGTCAGAGAGGGCTTCCTGGTGGAAGAAGTGTTTAAGTAGAGCTTTAAGGTCTCAGTGGGGGATAGGACATCAAGGAGACAAAGAGAAAAGGTGCTCAGCTGGAGCCCTGAGTGTACAAGCCATGTGAGCACTGCAGGACGACCGAGCGGAGGTTGCATGGCTCTTGGCAGATGGCTGCCATGACAGGTAATTGGGAAGGAGTCTCCTTGGAGGCTTCCCAGGTCTCTGGAAGGGCAGGAGTGGGGGATGCGCAGGAGGACTAGGTTTGGAGGGACAAGAGGGTAAAGAGGCTGGTGGGAAACCTGCTTGATCTAGAGTCCTTGCGGGAGCCCTGAGTGGAAATTGCTTAGGGGAAAGGGCATCCAAAGTGGAGGGAACAGCAGAAAAAGGCCAAGAGACCAAACTGAATGGGCCATAGGCAGTGGGACAATGAGGACAATGGCTGGAGTGTGGAGAAAGAGGAAGAAGGGACTGGTCAGCCAGAGGAGGTTTCCAAGGTGGCTGTACCTGAGAGTCAGTTATGGGCCAGACCCTGTGCTAAGTGCTCTTTTGAATACTACTTTTTATCTTTCCAGCAATCCTGCGCCAGCCCTATTTTACAGATGAAAGCATTGAGACTCAGAATGGACAAAGGACTTGCTCAAGACCACGTAGCACCAACCAGAGCCTTGCATAATAGGTGCTCAATATATATGTCCGAAGGGGCTGACTGACTGCATGAATGAATGAATGAATGAATGAATGATAGAATTCAAGCCCAAGCACGCCTGGCTTTCATCCTGAGCTCTGTCCTGTCCTATACCTTGTTGCCTGAATTCTCTCCACTTCAAAAACAATAACTATAATTCTAATGGTAAGGAGAACGAATAATACACCTTCCCCCTGAGCCTGAAGTGCTTGTCGCTTTGAGCAAAGCCGTCACAATTCCCCAAGCCCTGAGCTCATGGCCACATGCTTCCCCGCTTCCGGATTCTTCCCTAACTCCTTCTAGGGCAGCTCCATGCCAGCTGCCCTTTTGAAAGCCACTGTTTGCTTTCCCTGCCTCCAGTTTTATCATTTTCTCCAGGAAAATATTTGCCTTCCCATTATTTTAATCATGCCTCTCGGGTCCAGCAGGGAGGCTTTGCAGAAGAATGAGTCCTGTTTTCTGTTTGCTGTACTGGGAGGACAAACAGGTTTGTTTGACTTACCTGCGTTTTCCCAGTAGGTGGACCCCTTGGAGCAAACACAGACTAGACCATGGGCTTCTGGCCCCTTGGACCTAGAGTTGACTTGACTGGGGAGCATTTAAAGTGGAAAGTGCCGCCCTTAAGCCAAGTTGGGTGGATTGAGCTATTCTCTTTGGTTTATCACAGAGCCTGGATTCCTCTTATCATGCAAGATGCCTAAACTGGAAGTGACCTTCTCTTGAGTCCAGGACACATTCAATCTTCCTCAAATAGCAACCCAGTCCTGTAATATTGAATGGATTTATCTAAGAGTGAGACTTCAAGATGAAAATGTTCTAGAGATTAGGGGTGGAATTAAATAGGGGGCTACGACCAGGGTTAAAATTATTGGGGTAAAAATGGCCCCGATTTTTGAAGCCAGACAGAGCTGGTTCACATTCAATGATAGGTGAACTACTTGTTATGTGTGCGTTGCTAAGGATAGAGCTGTTGCTTCATTCTGTAAACGTTTAGTGATCACTTCCCAGGTGCCATCCCTATTTTAAGTGGTGTGATACACCAGTGAACAAAACAAGTAATAATCTCTGCCCTTTGGAGTTTACAATCCAGTGGAGGGGAAAACAGGCAAACATAAGACATAAGAAAAACATGTAGCAAGTTAGAAAGGGATCAAAAACAGTAGAAGAGGGCTAGGCACGGGGGCTCACGCCTGTAATCCCAGCACTTTGGGAGGCCAAGGTGGGTGGATCGCCTGAGGCCAGGAGTTCAAGACCTGCCTGGCCAACATGATGAAACCCTATTTCTACTAAAAATACAAGAATTAGCTGGGTATGGGGGCGAGTGCCTATAATTTCAGCTACTCTGGAGGCTGAGGCACGAGAATCTCTTGAACCCAGGAGGCGGAAGTTGCAGTGAGCTGAGGTCCACTTCAGTCTGGGCGACAGTGAGACTCTGTCTCAAAAAAAAAAAGGTGGGAAGGTGATATTGGTGGGGTGAGGATACAGTATAAATGGGATGGTCAGGAAAGGCCTCTTGAAGAAGGTGATATTTGAATAACAATTTGAAGGAGGAAAAGTACTTAATTCCAGACATGTCTGATTCCAAAGCCCAGACTCTTAAGCCTACATCACCTCTCTCCCAGTTGAATGCCAGCAGTTGAATGGTATTAGTGCTTATCCCTTCCTTTTAGAGACTCTTGCGCATATATCAACTAGGGAGACAGATAAGAAGGTGATGGTGGAGATCCCAGCAGAGCACCATTGCCAGAGCAATGCATGGGCATATAGGAGGGATCCTGGGGCGCGGGCAGTCACCAAGATGCCCATGACTGCTCTTAGGGTTGGAGTTAACTCAGGTTGGGGAGCAGAGTTAGGGTGGGGAGGGCTAGATCAGCTGGGGAAATCATCCATTGATGTTCACTGCGCTTCCTAACTTTGCCTTGCAGACAAATGCACTACAAAAACGTTTATTGAGGGCCTACTAGGAACGAGGTCCTTTCCCATCCATGCCATTCTCCCAACTGTCCTGTGAAGCAGGCAATAGCATCTCCATTCCACAGCTAGGTTAAACTGAGGCTCAAAGGTTGTAAAGCTTATGTGTTGCTGACTGGCTTAGATATAGCTTTAGATCTGTCTGACTTTACAGACAGGGCAATTTTTACTTTGCAATCACGATCAATTTCTGATTGAACAGAAATCTGTCTGAAAAGCTGCCAATGTCACTATCATCCTCAATGTCACCATCAACATTACCAACATCACGATCACCATTAACATCACAATCACCATCACTGGTCACTGTCACGATCATCATCATCACTGTCACTGTCACCATCATCGTCACCATCACCATCAACATTACAATCACCATCACCGTCACCGTCACTGTCACCATCATCGTCACCATCACCAACATCAACATCAACATCACAATCACCATCATGGTCACCATCACCATCACCATCACCATCATCGTCACCATCACCATCATCACCATCACCATTAACATCACAATCACCATCACAGTCATGGTCACCATCACTGTCACCATCACCATCGTCACCATCACCAACATCAACATTAACATCACCATCACCATCATGGTCACCATCACCTTCACCATCACCATCATCATCACCGTCACCATCACCATCATCGTCGCCATCACCAACATCACCATCACCATTAACATCACAATCACCATCACAGTCATGGTCACCATCACCGTCACCATCACCATTAACATCGCAATTGCCATCACGGGCACTGTCACCATCACCTTCACCATCATCATCACCGTCACCATCACCATCATCGTCACCGTCACCAACATCACCATCACCATTAACATCGCAATCACCATCACAGTCATGGTCACCATCACCRTCACCATCACCATCGTCACCATCACCGACATCACCATCACCATTAACATCGCAATTGCCATCACGGGCACTGTCACCATCACTGTCACCATCACCATCATCATCACCGTCACCATCACCATCGTCACCATCACCAACATCACCATCAGCATTAACATCACAATCACCATCACAGTCACCATCACCACCACTGTCACCGTCACCATCACTGTCACCGTCACCAACATCACCACAACCTCACTCAATCAGTGGTGATTACAGGCAGCAGGGCATGTCAGATCATCTCTCTTATCTTCAGCTTTCTTATCTGTGAAATGAGGATAAATATATCTACCCCAGAGGTTAGGAGAGGCGCTGAAGGAGGTCTCCTATTTCCTTCACTTCGTCAAAACTGCTCTTTTCAGAATCATCAGTGACCTCTAAAATTGTTGTCATTATACTCGCCTTTGAAGAGGATTCGATGCATCTGACCACTTCCTCCTCCTGGCTTTGTGACAGTCACTTTCTGGTTTCCCCTCCAGCTCACTGATCCCCACCCTCCTTTGCTAGCTCTGTCTCTTCTACTTACCCCAAAATATTTGAGTCTTGCAGAGCTTTCTTCATTCAGGCTCTCTAACTGCTTCCTCCTTGGTCCATGCTTCCCTTGAAATACTATAGAAACTTCACATCACTAGGGCACGGTCAGGTAAGCAGACCTTAGAGTGGGCCATGGAGCACCCCCTGAGGAAGAAGGGTCCTTCCTGGACCCATCTGGAACTGACAGCACTCTTTTCAAGGAGGAGACACAGGGCTAATGCTGAGCAGAATATTTTGCTGATAGTTTGTGAAGTCTCTGCCTCCTGGATCTGCATCCCTTTCAGCTTTCTGTTGATTTCTGGGTTCGTACTGTCTCAGGTGATCAGCACCCTTAGAATCTTCCCACCCTAAATAGGTCCACACTGAGATGTCAGGGACAGGGAACCTCTTAGAAAGTGTCCCCCACCACATTGGTTTCTATTTAGCAGAGAACTAAACCGAGTGCTATAGAGAGATCTCCAGTTAATGGCAGGGGACATTTGCAGAATGCTTTCCTGAAAACTGAAATAGCACCCCTTTGGGGGCTACTGTTTCTGCCTCCACATCGGGGGGCCTGTTCTGAGACAGATGGTCCCCTGTTGGGCTGTTCTCACACACACGAGCAGAGGAATTCGTTTAGGTCCTCTTGGCCTTGGGAGCATTTTGAATCAGATGCCAGGAGAAACAGATTGCTTACCCCTTATTCTGGGGGCTGTGGGTGGATGGCTTTGAGAGGAGATCTCTTCCAAGAATGTGTTTTCCCTTACATCTTCAGGATGCCATGCACTTCCCGCTCTGCTCTTTTAAGGCTGGCATAAGCATGAGAGTTGCTTGGAGGGGTATCGTCTGTACCGCCTCTGCCCCCCTGCTCAGGAGCAAAGACGGGTGGGTGTCACTTTTGGCATCTTCCTTTGTTCCCATTTCAAAGGGCTACCCAGTTGGTAACACTACAATCTGCTCTCCACCGCCAGCTTAACATTCCTGAAATAGCTCAGTGTGATTGGGCCATTCCGTTGCTCAAGAACCATCCAGAGCCTTCCATCGCCGGTAGAATGAAGTCCCAGGCTTTGGTCTCACATTCGCGGTTGCTACCATCTGGCCTTCATTTGCTTTTCCCACCATGCCCCTCATTCATTCTCTACCCAAGGTCTTCGCTCCAGACAGTCAGGTCGACTCTCCTTTCCCGGAATGCCTGGCCTCCTGGCCGCATCCACACCACTCTCTTGGTTAAAATGCCATCCCTCATTGTTGCCTGTATAAACTTCTCCCTGTTCTTCCAAATAGGTTTGAGGCTGACCATGCAAAGGCCTCCTCTGCTTGGATGTCTTCCTTGATCCCTCCTTTCATTTGACCCCTCATTCCTTATGACCACACAGAGGACCCTTTGTGACTTCTCCCACTGAGGTGGGTGTATTTACAAAAGGGCGACTTACCTAGCTGTGGGCAGGAGTGGGAGACCCACAAGGGACAGTACCCGGGACTATTACCACCAACAGGTACTCCCAGTAACAGGAGCGCTGTTGCCACTCCTAGGCCTGAAGAAGCGAGGGGAGGAAACTGTTAACAAAACCTGGAAGGAGGAAGGCCTGCAGAGAAGACCACAGGGCTGTGGCCTTCCATGGAGATAGAGTCAGCTTGGGGAGGGCTCTCTGGTGAGTCAGGAGAACGAACACCCCTTGGCTGAGACCAGTTGGAAGCAGAGCACAAGGGAGCTCTGTAGAGAGTCCCTGCAGGTCGGTCAGCCTGTCCATGTGGGCAGAGGAGTGGAGGGCTGTGGAAAGGAATCTGGAGGGACATGAAGGGGAAGGGGATTCCAGCTTTTACCTGAGACGTCAGTTGGGTAGATTGCGAAGACTTTGAATGTCACAAGTAGAAGGATTCTTCTGCTCAGGCTGTTCAACGTCATTTCCCACACAGGAGAGTGGAAGCCCAGAGGGCGTTCATGCTGACCTGAGACCACACAGTAAGGTAGCGTCAGAGATGAGACTGCACAAGTGTGAACCCCCTAGCTCATTAGTCCATTGTTTCTTTGGAACAGAGCATTAATAAGTTACACAATAGGAATTTGAGTTTTAGCCTTACTGGCCATGCTGGCTGTGTTTGGTAACTGATGAGATGGCCTGATAGGAGTCTGCTTGCAAGTGGTGGCTGACGGTCCTCCATGGAAGAGGTTGCATCCCGAAGGGGGAAGCCATAGACAATGATTTTACCCAGTGGTATGTGGATTGACGTTATGAACACAGTATGGCAGTGTTTGTTTTTTTCTTTTTCTTTTTTTTGAGACGGGGTCTCGCTTGCTGCCCAGGCTGGAATGCAGTGCAATCACAGCCCACTGCAGCCTCGACCTCTTGGACTCAAGCAATCCTCCCACTTTAACCTCCCAGAGGCTGAGGCTACAGGCGCGTACCACCATATCTGGCTAATATCTTTTGTAAAAAGCTATTATTATTTATTTATTTATTTTGAGACAGAGTCTCGCTCTGTTGCCCAAGCTGGAATGCAGTGGCGCAATCTCAGCTCACTGCAACCTCCACCTCCCAGGTTCAAGCGATTCTCTTGCTTCAGCCTCCTGAGTAGCTGGGATTACAGGTGCCTGCCACCACACCTGGCTAATTTTTGTATTTTTAGTAGAGACGGGGTTTCACCATGTTGATCAGGCTGGTCTCCAACTCCTGACCTTGTGATCTGCCCACCTCAGCCTCCCACAGCTGGGATTACAGGGGTGAGCCACCGTGCCCAGCTGGCAGTTGTTTTTCAAGTGTGTTGCCCACCTGTGATCCTGGACACCATTTGAATGCTCTCCCATGGAGAGCGCTCTGTGTGTGTGTGTGTGTGTGTGTGTGTGTGTGTGTGTGTGTGTGTGTGTGTGTGTTAAAGGGGAGAGATCTGTAGAATCCAAAAGAGCTATTTCACTCATCTCTGAGTCACACTGAACTGCAAGCAGCACTGCTGTGGGTCCTCCATAAGGGAGCATAGTGCAAAACAGAGAGACAGCTCTCCCTCACCCCACTGAAGACCTACTTTGTTTTAATTACTTATTTATTTATTACTACTATTTTTTGAGGCGGAGTCTTGCTCTGTCTCTCGGGCTGGAGTGCAATGGCGCAATTTCGGCTCCTTGCAACCTCTGCCTCCTGGGTTCAAGTTATTCTCCTGCCTCAGCTTCCTGAGTATCTGGAATTACAGGTGCGTGCCACCATGCCCAGCTGATTTTTGTATTTTAGTAGAGACGAGGTTTCACCATGTTGGCCAGGCTGGTCTCAAACTCCTGTCCTCCAGTGATTCACCCACCTCCATCTCCCAAAGTGTTGGGATTGCAAGCATGAGCCACTGAGAATTAAAACAAACCCTACTTTGTTTTAATTCTCTTTCACCCAATTTCTCTCTGCTGTTTTTTTTTTAATTGAAGCAGTTATGCAGTGTTTTGCAATGTTCAGACACTGATCCTTATGACTCCTGACGTCTCAGATCCAGCCTGTGGGAGAGCCAGGGCAGGGAGTATGATATCCAATTGTCAGCGGAAGGAATACACTCAGGGAAGTCAGATAAATGGTCTCAGCTCCCACAGCTGGAAAGGGATGGGACCCAACAGTAGGCCTGACTCTGAAGACCAAGCCATTTTGATTTACCATATTGGGACTCTCTCCCCCTGCCAACAGTTCCTTTTTCTGAGTGTTTTCCTATTCTTTTACTCTTTTATCTCTCAACCTTTCCCTTCACCTCCATCTCCCCATCCTCTCTTCTCCATCTCTCTCTTTCTCCTTTTCCCTTCTCCCCACTCTTCTGAAAAGCTACAGCTTCTCTGTTCTAATATGCCTAAGACATTGTCCCAGAAACTTTCTTATGTGCTTCTTGACACCTAGAGGGACTGTACAGGGGTATATTTGTTGGGAGAGCCTCTGCCTCCATGGGGAGAGAGGCTAACTGATTGACATTCTGCTTCTTGTACCAACTAAGGGGCCATTTGCAGACAGTGCATAAAAATGACAAAGCACCATTGAGCAATCTTTCCTCGCATCAGTTAGATTCTGACATCTGCGTACTGTTTAATTATCTTTTGACTGAGGAAATGGAAAAGTTGACAAATAGTTTAACCCAACGAGAGTCAGTTTCCTTATTTTTCCCCCTTCGTGAGCATGTTTTTAGAACACCAATCTGCCAGCATCTCCTAGTCTCTCTGGGGAACTGGCAAAAAATACAGACAAATATTTATGTTCCATGAACTCAGGATGGTTTTCATGTTGTTTTCATGTTTAACTGATTTCAAATGAACGACAATGGCTCTTAATGTGGTTACAAGAATTTGCCATTAATTTGCACTTGAAATTGGATCCAGCCGGTATACATGCCTACATTGTATCCTAGTTCTTAACGATTTGCCTTCCAAAAACATAGGCTGCTTCCCACTGGCTGATTGGCACAGCAGCTTCGTGAGGGCATCAATCTCCTATTACACGTGAACAAAAATAAATTGAGACGATCACGCCTATTTTGGAGTGCTTTGCATGTAGCCTTTGAGGCAGGTGTCTGGGACACTGGGTGAAGACCCTGGGGGCAGCATGTTCAGCATACTATCCTTCCTGTGAAGATGCCAGCTCCAGCCCAAGTGGGAATGAGGCTGGGTGGCCAGGGGACGTGGGAGTGGGGTGTGAGGTCTCAGAGCATTTTGAAAACCTTCTGTTGTCTTTCTACCTTGGATTTGGAGAGTACCATGGTGATGTTATAGGTTCTTTGTGAGGTTTAACGTCTTCCCTCTCTTGGTCTAAAATGCTGAAGTGGGTGGTGGAACAGAGGGGCCATGGCAGGAAGAGGAGAGTTGAGCCAGATGAATAGGCTTCTCCATCTGTGGGGACGTCATTTAATTTTGGAAACACTGAGTTTCTGTTTAATCGGTGTAACAGTTTAATTTGTTGAATTTTTGAAGGGGTGGGTGTTAAATTGGATAACATGTTGGGAAGACTGGGCTTAGATGTTGGGCTTAAACTGGAGATAAGGTTTATGACCTATGAATAAAGAAGGGATTAGGCCACGTAGCGTGGGGTCAGGGGTGGTAAGCAGGTTTCATACCCATGGTAATTCCAAAAGAGTGATCAGGCTTTCTGAGCTGCGTGGTGGAGGGTCTGGTGCAGCTGCTCTAGAGCACCGTGCAAGAGTTTCCTGATTGATTAGCAATGTCTGCTCTGGTCTCTGGGAAGGATGGCTGCACCCTTGCAGGTTTTCACCATTCCTGGATTGAATGTCTTCGAGAGCCTTTTCAATTCTATTTTTGTAATAAGAATAATTGAGAAGTGAATGAAGCCGACCTTCTTATTTAAATGCACTGGAGGTTGAGACCTGGAAAGGCAGACTGGGAGGCCTACGGCATTGCCTTTCCAACTGAATGTGTATACTTGAAATCAGAGGTCTGGACTAAGGCCCAATGGCCTCAATTTCTGATAGGTTCCCAGGTGATGCCGATGCTGCTGGTCCGTGGGACACAATTTGAGCAACAAATACCTAAGTCAGCACCCTAAACCTGGGCCAATGCCCTTTTACTGCAGGCACACAGCCTGCATAAATGCCTGTATATATGCTCTTTTCCAAGGATTATTTCCCATAGGTTATTTAAGTGATTCCTCCAGATAGCCTTTTAATGTTTGATACATTATTTCCCACCCCCATCACCCCCCCCTTTTTTTTTTTTTCCTAAATGTGCTTTTCAGGTGCAGCATGTTTAAGTGCCTAGCCCAAGGGCTATAAATGGCAGAGTTGAGACTCATGTTTAAGTCTTTGCCCTGCACTAGGTGGCCCTTTAAGCACCTAACTGGCAGGCCTAATTGTAGAGCTAACATGAGTGCCCTCAGCTCAAATGGGGCAGCTCTTGGATCAGTGCCAAGGGATTGTCCTGATGCTAAATATGCCTTCAGATCACATCAGAAGGCTAAGCTCTGCCTTGTGACCCCCAGTTCCACCATTTCAGCCAGCCACGAAGGCAGGCAGACAGCATCTTACAGTCCTGGATCCATGGAAGCCTTCTTTGTCCTTAGGAGGGTTTTAGAACCAGATAGATCTGGGTCAGAGTGGTTGGGAATTTGCGACCAGCCTGACCAACATGGAGAAACCCCGTCTCTACTAAAAAAACAAAAAAATCAGCCGGGCGTGGTGGTGCATGCCTATGATCCCAGCTACTCAGGAGGCTGAGGCAGGAGAATCACTTGAACCTGGGAGGCAGAGGTTCAAGCTGAGATTGCACCATTGCACTCCAGCCTGGGCAACAAGAGTGAAACTCCGTCTCAAAAAAAAAAAAAAAAAGAATGTTTCCATGTCATTTAACCTTGAGCAAGTTACTTAACTTCCCCAAATTAAAGTCCCTTCATCTGTAAAAAGTCACATTCTTGCCTTTCAGAGTTGTGGGAAAGATGAAAATAAACAACGTAGTAAAATGCGTGGCAGAATGCATAGTGAAGATGAAACGTTCCGTTTCTCCCCTTTGTCCTTCAGAAGAACTGTCATGCCTTAGTGTTGCTATTCACTGCACAAATACTGTGGAATTATCTTAAATTCTTCTTGGTACAGTGGCGTACTCCATAAAATGGGGTCAACCTTTGTGTGGTGCCTTCCCCATACGCAATAAAATAGGAAACCATATTAATCATCAAATATCATTCTTTCATGATATAACACACAAAAAACTATTTAAACAAACTTCAAAACTTATACTCTAAAACATGTCAGCACCAAGAACTATGCAGGCAACACAGACAAACTTGAAAATTAGAAGCAAACTTAAAATGTCTCCGTTGTGATTTGGCATTAGCAAAATCACCGATAAGTTTCACAACTTCTGCTGCCTTGTTTCTGCAGCGAGTGGTGTTAATTCTGTTAAACGTTGTTGTCACAGAGTGTTCCTTAAATAGTTTTTAATTGGTTTTAATTTGGAGAAAAAATGTTCTGCTGAAGATACAGGGGCAGGAATTGTCAAAAATAAAATTAACCAGATAACATTCTACGGAAAAACTTGGAGACATGCTGTGTCATTCTATACTCCCTTGGCAAACGTATGGATGCTTTTAATTTTGTCAATTTCACATGTTAATGATTTTCACAGAGCAGTAAGTTAATTGGTAGTGCTTCCAATGGATCCTTGGAATATTTCGTTTTCACCTCCTGTGTGTTCTTCACAGTGGACTTTTCATCCACATGAATTAATTAGGATGGTGGAAAAAAATGCAAACAAGTCAGCAGTTGTATTTAACCCTGAAATCTTAGGCCTGTTTAGGTAATCAGTGTTATCAATTATCCATGAAAAAAAGGTAAGCAATATAAAATCCTTCTTTTAAAAAAAACCTGCTGAAGCTCAATGTGCTGCTATCCTGATATTCAGCAAATCAGCAGGTGGAGGCAGATGATGTAGATGATACAAAAATCTTTTCGTTATCATGGTATCTTGGCAAAATTTTGCCAAAGCAGCCTTTTTTTTTTTTTTAATTTGAAGAATATATCCTGGTCAACATGGTGAAACCCTGTCTCTACTAAAAATACAAAAAATTAGCTGGGCATGGTGGTGCGTGCCTGTAATCCCAGCTACTCAGGAGGCTGAGGCAGGAGAATTGCCTGAACCCAGGAGGCGGGGGTTGCGGTGAGCGGAGATCGCGCCATTGCACTCCAGCCTGGGTAACAAAAGCGAAACTCCGTCTCAAAAAAAAAAAAAAATTTGGAGAATATAGTCAGATTTTTTTCACCTGCCTTTTAAGACATTGGCATACTTCTATATGTATGAATGCATAATTCTATTAAAGAATTCTGCATCGCTTCAGCTAAGGGAGCAACAGCCGCTCTGACAGCTCTGACTTTGCAAATGGCAGCCAAGCGCCCACATTTTCTTGGCTACAAAGGAAGCAGAGGTCAATATGCTTTCCTAGGAGTCATCAAGTATCGCCAAGGAATAGCCCCAATCTGATTGCATACCACATTTCAGGCAGGCCGTATTCTGTTCAAATGGCATCTGGTGTAAAATAGTATTAGAAACTTTTTTCCCAACATTGAGAAGAACTGAACCATGCAGGGGGAAAATTGACAAGTACAGTGATATGGGGATGTGTCTACACTTAAGTATATGTGGTATGTCCTTGCATTTGCTTAGTCAATAGGGTACCAAGAAGTGAGATTTCAATGCTCCTGTCTAACAGAGAGTAGGTTTTTATTAACAGTGCTTTGTAGGCCATTGGCTACAGAAGACATATACCAATGACATTCTCCTTTGATTGTCATGGAAGCCAGAGTGGAATTCTACTCCAGCGCAGTTTTTATTTATACGCCAATGGTGACATGTGGATTTAAAAATCAGTTGCCTACATGATAGCCACAGTTAGTACCATAGAAGCTTTAAACTCTCAAGGGCTCCTAGTAACCCATGGCCCTGAAACAGTGCACTGTCCCAGCTTGACATGGGTCCCCTACTTCCCCACTTTCATAATGATCAACTGGGTGATCAAGGCCTCCACAGCCTGGCCCCAGCTTCAGCCTAGACCCCCACCTAACGCAGCTCCTCCCCAGCCCCACTGCACTGTCTCTTTTGAGCAAGGCTTCCCTCTTCTGCCTCTGCTCCTGCAGTCTCGTGTTCTGCTTTTCAGGTTTTCTCTGCTCCTCCACCTGCATAAATCCTTCTTATCCTTTAAGACCTGGCGTAGACCCTGTATCAATCAAGGTCCCGGCAAGAAACAGCTGACGCATCAGAAAGGCATTTGAAGGGAGTTAAACAGGGATGCTTTCTAAGGAAATTGCCAGGGCACAGGGACAGCATGAGATGTTGTAGCACCCTGGGACTACTGCAGTGGGGAGCTGCTACTGTCCCTAGGCTGGAAGAGGTGAGGCGAGGGAGCTTTTACTGAAACCACAGAAGGCCCATAGCCATAAGCGAGGACTGCCTGGTGGGACTCATGGCCTTTGCTGGAGGAAACTGGTCATTGCTAACCCTCAGCCTGGCAGAGAGGAAGCCAGAGGAGTGCAAACCCTTCTCTTTCCTCCTGCTGTGCATCCCCTGCTGCCTGTCAACTTGGGCCAAACCCAACTCGGAGAAGGAGAACAAGAAACCCCTTGCGTGGCCCTTCTAGGTCAGCCTCCCAGCCAGAGCAGGGTGGAGGGGGATGAAGCCTGGATTGAGAGGGGACTCTTCTGCCTTCTCCCAGGAGCACCCTGACGAATCCGCCCAGAGAGCCCTCTCTACTCTGAACCCCAGAGCGCTTCTGGTTTGAATGCGCACTCGGCCTTCAGTAGCTGTCATGCGTCTTCATGTTGTACTGCAGGGTTGTTGCTCTCTTGCGTTTTCAGTTTGCATCATGCTCCCCACTGACTATGGAAGCTCCTTGAAGCAGGGACCTTCACTTATTCTCTTTGTATTTCTCATATGGAAACAAGTAAATATCCTGCAATGTCTTGCTTGTGTCCGTTTGGAACATTCTGTTCCTCGGTTGCCCCTCCACCCCAACCCCAACCCAAACACACACCTCTAGGGCATCAGGACCTGTGCCTGTTAGATTATTCTTGGTGAGGGGGTGGGCATTGAGATAAGGGTGAAGAAGCTGGGGTTCCTGGCCCCGGTTTGGGGAGTTTCCAGCAGATGCCGTAAGAAGCCAGGGCACAGAGGCAAACAGAGGGAAGCTGAGGGCCAGACCCAGGAAGAGCTGGGTGAGGTGGGCAGAAGGTGTCACCAAAGCAAAAGGGGAGGGAGACGGAGATTGACATGGGATGTCAGTTGCGAGTCCAGGGCCAGGGGCCCCGAGCAAGTGAGTTACCACCAATGAGACACTGGAGCCGGATGGGAGGGCTCGGATGCAAGGTTAAACAGGGTGCCAACCGTAGTCTAGCCCTGTGCTGTCCAATATGTCAGCTACTAGCCACGTGTGGCCATTTACATTTAAATTAACTAAAATTATGTAAAATTAAAAATTCAGTTTCTCAGGCATGCTAGCCACATTTCAAGTGCTCTACTGTGTTGGCCCATGTGGATGCAGGCATTTCCATCACTGCAGAACCTCCTACTGTACAGCCTGGTCCAGAACTTCCTAGAGAGTTGAGGGTCTTAATGCTACAAACATACCTGTTCGTTTGATCTGACCTGGTCTTACCTGTCTCGGTAGCAGATATACCTAGCTCCCAATCTTCACTGTGCTAGTGAATAATTGCCCCATAAGTCTCCAGATCTCAGCTTTCTTATCTAGAAAATGAGGCGAATGGCAGAGGACTGTCTGGATTGAGGATTTGAAGGTGTTGTGAATGGCCATAGATACGAAGGAAGAGCTCTCTAATAAATATTAGTTCCCAACCTCCTGATGAGCACAACAAGGACGCGAACCAGCTCTTACCCAGAGCTTGCTCAGCCGGCACTGCGCTGAACAGCGATTGCCTTATGCAATTCTCGTAGTAATTTTCTAAGAAGATAATATCACCGTTCCCTTTCACAGATGAGGCAATAAAGCCTCAATAAGATTAAAACAGTTGCTCAATGTCACATGGTAGTGGAGCCAAGTTTCTTTACATTTGGTTAAAAACTGTCAAACATTGTTCTCTGCTGTTTCCTGTAATATCTTATCTTCCCACCTAGGCCATTAAGAACATCTTAGGCTTCATGTGAATCTTGCAACGTGCCTGGCATAGGCCTGGACTGATGCTCAGTTGCTAATTGGCACATCCATTTTGATAAATATTAATAAAATATTTAAACTTTCTTCAGCACTGATTATTGACTTTAATATTTAAGTGCATACTCACCAGTGAGGGTCTTGACAGCTAATTCAAGAGTGCTCAATTTCCATCTTTAATTTGGTGCATTGCTTGCAGAAGGCTTTAGATCCTGGAGATTTTAGAACCACCCTGCTCTTGAGCGTAGAAAGAAAAGGCTGATTCCTGTTTGGGGGACTCTAGAAACAGAAAGAAAGCAATGGAACACTGCCTGGCTTTGACTGTAAGCAGCCTTAAGTTAGAACCTAGTGTGCCTTTGGTTAAGTTACTCATACTGTTGAAGTTTCAGTTTCTTTACCTGGAAGAGACAACATCCTACTTCTCCTGAGGGGTGGTCTTGAAGACTGAATGACTCTATAAAAACTTGACCCAGTGCCTGGCGCACAGATGCCTTCAGCCAAGGTCATTCTGATCTCTCTGGTGAAAGGGAAGGATCCCTTATTGTCTGAACCACACATATTTAAAGAAACTAAAGCTGTGTGTCCAGGAAATTATGCTGATTATGTTAATATTTACCTTGATTGGTATATAGTGCATAGATTAACTAGAACTGCAGAGGGATGGGGAGATGCCAGCGTCACTGCCTCGCCTCCCCCAGCACTGGGTTCTGGGCTCCCTACTTCGCTGACTGACATGGGTGGTCTTAGTGCCCACTGTCTTTGCTTACCAGGTCCTGGCTGAAGATATGAGGGAGGCATGGGGGATTCCTGGGCTGGAACTGAGATGGTTTAAAGAAAAAAACATGTGAGAACCTGTGCAGTATTGGGGTGTAGGAGAGGTGATAGGGCTGAGAGGCACTGAAGGCAGTGACTCAAGGTAGTTCTGTGGCCTGAAATTGTTAGGTGGCATCAGACTGAAAAGAAACCTGGGGCTCACCAGCCTTTCCCAGCCACCCCCTACGTCAGTTTCTCAGAAGGTGGCAAACAGAGGGAAGCCGAGGGAGACATTTCTGGTTTTTCTCTGGTGAATCCCAGCATGAGCTGGTCTCTCCCTGGGTTGTGGTTTGGGGCAGGGGGACTCTGAGCACCCATGGGCAGGAGTCATCATGTCATCTGAAGACAGTATGTGACTAAGTGTTAGACGTAGTGACTCTTTTCTCCAAGAAGGTTGGGGTGTGGCACTTTGGTATGGAAATTACTAATTTTAGAGTCAGATTCCCCTAGGTTCCAGTCTTGGCTCAGTCACGTGCGAGCTGTGCCTTACTGGGCAGTTACTTCACCTCTGTAATATTTTAGGAACACCAACTTTGTATTGAGGTTTTCACAGGAGTTTTGTATTCTAATTCTCCTAAACAGCCTGATGTAAGGGATGTTATTCCTATTTCGCAAGTGATGAAAAACTGAACCTTCAAGAAGTTCCTTCCTTCCTTCCTTCCTTCCTTTTCTCTCTCTCTCTTTCTCTCTCTCTTTCATTCTTTCTCTCTCTCTTTCTTTCTTTCTTTTTCTTCCTTCCTTCCTTCCTTCCTTCCTCCCTCCCTCCCTCCCTCCCTCCCTTCCTTTCCTTCCTCTGTCTTCTTCTCCCTTCCTTCTCTCTTTTTTGATTGAGACTGACTCTCATTTTGTTGCCCAGGCTGGTGTCAGACTTCTGATCTCAAGCAATCCTCCTGCCTTGACGCTCCACAGTGCCAAGATTACAGGTGCGAGCCACCATTCCTGGCCTAGAGTTTTCTTTTACCAGCACCCCATTTTCTAACAACTTTCAGTGACATTGGCCAAAGGCCAGAATCTGCTTCTGAAATCTGCTGCTTCATCTGAGGCCTCAGCTCTTGCCCCTCTCCCTTGACTTCTATGTTAATGACCTCTACGCTAATGTAATAATTTCTTATTCTTAGAGTTATGGGCTCAGGCCCAGTGTGGAGAGGCCAGAGGCTAACTGAAAGGCAGACCCAGCGAGAGGAGGAAACTCATTCTCCCAAAGTCACAGAGCTTTCAGCAGAGCGGGGGCAGACCTCCTCTGACTCCCAGCCCAGGGACCTTTCTTCCAGGTCTCCTCACCCAACCACGAGTTGTTCTTCAGTGACCCCGGGCTGCCTTTGCAGCTCCAAGCATCATCCCCGAGAGCTGCCTTGACTCCTCAGACCTCATCAAGAGCAATAACAACAAAAAAAGCAGAAAAGAAAAAAAAAGCAACAAAAACAAAAAGCAATAAAACCCTCCACCATTCCCCAGCCCTGACCCAAGACATCTTCATTGCGCAAATCAGTGGTGAGGTTCCCCCACAGCCTGCTCGGAGCGGGGTCATTTTGCAAGGGAAAGTGGCATGTTTTGGGACTGCACCCCACCCTGTGTGTTTGTAGGTGCTGTACGTCTGCACGTTTACGATAGAATGTCTTCAACAGTGCCAGCTGTGCTATTTGTTTTTCTCAGGCTGTTTTCATTAAGACTGTGGCCTCCCGGGCAGAGCCCAGGGACTTAATTACGGCACCCAAAGGTTATCTCCCCAAACTAAATTCCATCTTTTGTCAGGCAGCTGGAGCCAACCCTGCCAGCTGTCTTAATAATGGCTCAGACCTTGCCTCCCGTCCCTCTGCTCGGAAATGAGGCTGGCTGGGTCAGTTCTGTGCCCACACTTGCTGCCTGCAATGCTTTGTGAGAGAAGTTCCTGCCGTGTGGCTCTTGCATAGCTCCTGGAATGACGATAAAGACTCCAGTGATTGAGGGCAGACATTACCTTAGTCACCTTCACATCCCCAGCACCTAGCTCAGGTCCAGTGCAGAGCACAGGAAAGGGTTGTCCAATTATTGCATATTTCCAAATGCTTCTGTTTCACTCGGTTGGTCAACTCCTCAGCTCTCAAGCCTGCCTTTTGCCTCTCCACTTTAGCTTAGGCTGTTCCCTCTACCTAAAATGCCTTTTCACCTCCTTTCTACTGCTCAGAATCTTGTCACCTTTTAAGGACCAATTCCACCTCCTCCTAGAGGATGTACTTCTTAAGAAAAAGGCTTGGGCTCACTTATGCACGTATCCCTATGTAGACATGTTCAGCACATGCCTGTAGCATGAATGAATAAATGAATGAATGAAACTCTGATTTCTCCCCCCACCCCTCTCCCTTGACCTTCTCAGAAACCCCCCAGCCCATGGCGCTCCCTCCTGCTCATTGGGGTGTCCTCCCAGGGGTGCCTCTTGACTCCTTGGTCATCATCGGGCCCAGCATCCCAGGCTATGAGTGGCTATCTTGGGGAAATCTTTTTCTCTGTCTTCTAACACTATTTGCCTTATTTTCTCCCAACTAAACTATGTCCAAGGGAAGTCCTGCGTGAGGTGACATATGGCATGCTGGCTCAGGTCATGTCCAGGGGGCCCACCTAGGGTGGAGGCAAACAGGCAAAATCATGGGTCCAGGGAGGAAAGGAGTCAGGTCCTGGAGATGTGCTAGGAGGTGGGCAGGGAACATGCTCTCAGGCACATTCCACAGGCTTTAGAGTGCAAGGCAGAGATATTTTCCTCCCAGAAGGCACAGTGTTCCCTAAGTTTAGCATTAGCAGCTAAGGACTGCTGAGCAATGACCATGGCTCTCAGGAGCTCAGATCCCAAGGCAAAGATGACAGCTCATAGCAGGAATTGGTTGATCCAGGCTGGACCTGTGTGCTCTTGACCAATAGGAATGGGCAGTGGCCAGAGGCCTGCAGGTGAATCCTCTCACTAAAGCAGTCAGTGGCATTTCAGGCTCCTTGAAGGCTGGCTGCATGTCGCCACCTCATCCCAGTGTTTGTCCTAGCCCCACTGTATCAGAATCTATGGCATGGGACCTAGGAACCTTCACCTTTAACAAGCCCGCAAGGTCCTGCTTAGGTGCACCACAATTTCACGACCACTGCCTCCTGTTTCTCTGAGTTTTCACACACCACAGCTCATGGTTGGACAACATAAATATTTCAACTTACAAGACACGGGGGGTCTTCCCTGTCCCTTGAGATCCAGGTAAGATCAGCTCAGATCCCCAAATTTCTCCTCCATGGAGATCCAAGGACCCCAAGATTTCTGAGCCTCTCCAGGAGCTACACATTCAATTGGCTCTGCATGCTTCAGACTCTTGCTTTCACACTTACTATCTTCATCCCACACCTCACGGACCCAGATGGGAAGCTCAGCCGCTTCTCATTTTCCACAGAACAATCTGCTGGCGCAAAGCATTCGTGGGTGAGGCAGATTTATTTGAAGATACGGGGTGGGGCGGGGGTGGGGATGAAGGAAGGATTTACATCACTGCAATGCAAACAACTTCAAGTTGAACATGAGGTGTTCCCATTCTTAAAATGCCCTTCTGGCCACTCCACTGCTGGGTGCTTCTCTCTGGCCTTTTGCTCCAGGCAGCTACAGATTTGCGCCATCTTGCTGCTCCCCAGTCCCTCCCTTCTCTTATCCTGTCTCTCCCGTTTCCCTTTTTCTTTCCATGTTCCCTATGGAGGAGGTTGGCCTTTGCCCCACGGCCTTGGCTGCAGCAAGCACCACATGCCTCCCTGCCTCCCCATCTCCTCTTGCAGATCTCTCCCCAGATAGAGACCATTTCCTCCCCAGAGGAATCCTTGTACTGTTAGAAGGTGAGAATGCTTCACCTCATTTCCTGGATGTGGAGTGCTGAAGTTGGAAGGGATCCCGGACATCCTGAGTCAAACTCCAGTGAAACAGTCACTGGCCCAGTCTCTGGCAGGCAGGAGGCAGAGTGGAAGCTAGAACATAGGTCCCTGGCTCTCACGCTAGGGCTTCATTTGAGTAATTGACTCCAGGAGTAACTTAGGCTACCAAATCCCTCTTACAAAGGTAGCAAGGCTTTGGGGGCAGGATCACATGGTCCGCTCAGACTATCTGAGGACACCTGTTGGCATTTCTTCATCACCCCACCCTGACTCAGAAGTTAATTCTCATAAGCATAGTCCTTCTGCCTCTGCACAGGTGTTGGGGCGGCAGCTAGCCAGGATTCCAGCTCTACTTTTGCCATCAACATGCAGCTTGATCTTGGCCATCAATTGTCCTCTCTATGGGGCTCAGTTTACCCACTGTTAAAAAGAGGCCTGTTTTTGGCACTGTCTTAGCAATGTATAGAACTGTTTCAGGAGCCTTCAAGCGTGGTGCACGTGATCCAAGCACGTGTGTGGGGCTGGGGAAGTAGGGATTCAGCCCCTGCTACGATTGGAGGCAGCTCTCCTTACGTCTGTGCTAATGACTGGGGTTCATAAGGGCTTCTAATCAAACTAAGATTTCTGTTGCTTACAAAATACTTCAAAACCTCGGGTGCAGCTGACATTTGGAGTCCACAGCTCTAATGACCTAGGAGCCTCATGGCTGTGGCAAAGCAGGCTGTCCCTGTGGGGCTCCAGATGGCTGTGCCTTCCACGTGGCGCTACTCATGAACAAGTGGCAACATCCATCACGAGGCACTGGGGGCAGCTGGGCGGACGGGTGGGTCCCCATTGTAGAGGCTGTTTGGGGACTTTCTGAGTATTGGTAAGTGTGAATCAGGCCCCAGATTTTCCATTTCCTCTGCCCATTGCTCTTTCAGAAGAGCGTGTAAGTGTGTGCTTCAGCAAAATGCAGGTGCTGAAAGTTCCACACGTCCAAAGGGGGTGTGGGAGAGAGCAGAGGGCTGGGTCCAGGTGGGTACGGGGCATTTCCACTGTGGGTGGTACCCTGAGGGTGAACAGCCTGCCCTGCCCGCAGCCCTTCTGAGGGTCAGCTCCCTTGTCAGCTTATGCACTCTGGGGCTCTGAAGTGTCTCTTTGACCTGAGTGTCTGAGATTTGGAGCAGCCAAGGCTTGCATGGTGGCCCAGTGTTTAGAGGGGTTCTGCCGGCCGGTATGGCCCTGGTCCCTACACATGTGCAAATGCAAGCCTGGCCCGCTAGCAACTTCCTTTGACCTCATTCAAAGATTAAATGAAGCAATGTCTATGTGCAGCACCTCAGAGTACACCCAATGGTCTCATAGCCACCATCTCACTTGGCCTCATGCAAATCTGAGACGGAGGCACAGCAGAGGACACTGCGATGCCGTGTGAGATGCGCCTGTGGACGGAAACAGGTCTTTAGGCTCTAAGGCCAGTGCTCTTTGCTTTCCACTATGGCATCTCCCAGCTCAGCCTCTGTCCTTGGCTTCATTTCCGAATTCTCCACTGTTAAGAAGAGAAGCATTACTAAAGATGTTTCCTTGGCATTTCTTACCCAGCCTGAGTTATTAAAACGACAGCTTAAGAATTTGTTCCTGAGGTCATTCACTCTCTGAATCACTTATGTGCTTATACACTCACCTCATTTATTTGGTTGTTCACCCCACACATGTAGCCATTTATTCACTCATTTATTCATTCATTCAAGTCCTTGTTGAATGCTTACTGTGTGCTCAGCTGATGGTGGGCATCAGGGAGCACAAAGAATGCTGAGTCAAGATTCCTGATTTTGAGAAGCTTGTTACACTCTCGTTGAGGAACAATGGAAAGGGGTGTCCTACATGGTTTCTCAGTCACAGAGGATCCAGTTTTATTTGTTCTTATCATTGAAGGCTGATAGATATTGCTTATTATATGGCTTTCCAAAGTCCCAGATATGTTCTGGTTGGGGAAATGCTGGATTAGGTAAGTTTTAGGTGCCCTGAAGTGCGGGAGTCCCTTGGTGCTTTAGGAGCTTAGAGAAGGGGGGGGTACTGACAGTTGAAGTGGTCAGGGAAGGCTCCTTGGAAGAGATGGGGGTTGAACTCAGCTTGGGAGCTTGTGTGGGATTTGTGAACATGAGGAGGAGAGGAGCAGAAGCCCAGGATGGCAAGAGGGGCAGGAGTGAAGGCCCGAGCATGTTCAGCAGCTCTGGATAGGCAGCCAGGCCAGGTCTGTGTGTGCATGTGTGTATGCGTGCGTGTAAATGTATGTATGTGCATGTGTGTGCATTTGTGTATGTGCGTATGCATGCATGTAAATGTATGTGTGTGCATGTGTGTATGTGTGCATGTAAATGTATGCATGTGCATGTGTGTATGCGTGCGTGTAAATGTATGTATGTGCATGTGTGTGTGCATTTGTGTATGTGCGTATGCATGCATGTAAATGTATGTGTGTGCATGTGTGTATGTATGTGTGTAAATGTGTGTGCATGTGTGTATGTGTGTATGCGTGCATGTAAATGTGTGTGCATGTGTGTGTGTGTGTAAATGTATGTGTGTGCATGTGTGCATGAGTGCATGTAAATGTATGCATGTGCATGTGTGTGCATGTGTGTATGTGCGTATGTGTGCATGTAAATGTATGTGTGCTTGTGTGTATGCGTGCATGTAAATGTATGTGTGTGCATGTCTGTGTGTGTTTGTGTGCATGTGTGTATGCGTGCATGTAAACGTATGCATGTGCATGTGTGTATGCGTGCATGTAAATGTATGTGTGTGCATGTCTGTGTGTGTTTGTGTGCATGTGTGTTGGAGGAGGTGAGCATGGGATCAGGGCAAAGAGGAGGATTGTGAGCTGGGGAGGGCGAGGCTTATGTGCAGGAGGTTGTAGAAGCACCTGCCTTTGACCATTTTTCCCATTATTATTTGGCTTTGTGTCAGTTGCACCTGACGTGTGAGGGGCAGCTGTTCTCAGCAAATTTCCCTCCAGCTTTTTTTTTTTTTTTTTTTGAGACAGAGTCTCACTCTGTCACCCAGGCTAGAGTGCGGTCGTGTGATCTTGGCTCACTGCAATCTTCGCCTCCCAGGTTCAAGCAGTTCTCTGCCTTGGCCTCTCGAGTAGCTGGGATTACAGGTGCACGCCATCATGCCCCGCTAATTTTTGCATTTTTAGTAGAGACGGGGTTTCACTATCTTGGCCAGGCTGGTCTTCAACTCCTGACCTCGTGATCCACCTGCCTCAGTCTCCCGAAATGCTGGGATTACAGGTGTGAGCCACCGCGCCCAGCCTTCCAGTTTTAACAAGAAACGTGGGCTTTGCTTGTTGTGTGGGCGATAAGACGGCCTTTGCATCTTTCAGCTTTTGGCAGTACGAACATAAGCAAATAGTTTTTTCTCTCTTTCCTTTTTTTCCTTACAGGGAAGAGAGAGAGGGAGAAAACAATGAACTATGAGTGGAAAAAGAGAAGGAAGGAAAAGGTGGAGAGAAGAGAAAGGGGGAGAGAGGAGGAAGAAGGTACAGAAAGATAAAAGTTAAAAAAGAAGAAAGAAAAGGAACTGGGTAGAGAAGAGATGGCGTTAAAGGGAGGCTGGAGGGGAGAGAAGAGGGGTAGAAAAAGAGAGAGGAAAGAGCAAAAGGAAGAGGGAAGAGAAAAAAGGGGACTGGAAGAAGAGAAAACAGGAATATGAAGAAAGAGAAAGACCAAGGGCAGTGTCTTAATCCTCTCTAGAGCTTTGGCTATTTTATTTACTTATTTATGTTGCCAAAAATGCTTGGGATAAATATCTGAGTTCCTCAGAACCTGAATGCCCCGGAGGACCACCTTTCCAGGGTTAATTACACAATAAACTGCCTTTCCAGATGGCTGTTTCCGCATCTGCAGAGAGGAAAAGGAACAGCTGCATGGGGTCCCCTCTCTCCTTGGCCTCCTGTGGCTGTGCGTTGCCATGTGCACCATCTCCACGTGGATCAGAACCTCTCTCACGGGCCCTCCCCCTAACAAGCAGTGTCATAGGTGGTGATGGCAGCAGCTGTCATAGAAATGCCTCTCTCTGTCTTACCACAGACCTGACCATTCTTAAGAAAACAACATCACACGCACACACACCCCTCTCTCAAAAAGCTTGAGATAGAATGTATTTGCCTAACCTTATAAAGAAAAGCTGTTTTAAAATAGGAATAAGACAAAGATATCTTCTACCAACAGTCTCTTTTTAAACATTTTCCTGAAAATTCTAGCCAATGCAAAATTTCATCAAGTCAGAGGAAAAAAGGACCTTAACTACTGAAAATAAGAGAAAACTATTATTGGTTTTAGGTTACATAATCACATATGTAGAAAACAAGAAGAATCACTGGAAAAACTCTTAGAATTTATAATAGAGCTTGGTATAGTGTCCAAACAAATGGTAACCCTAAAAATCTCAGGGTCCCATCTGATTTAGTCTCAGCATGGAGTTGTACTAAAACGAAAATTAAGTTTGACTCCAGAAACCTGAACGGCTCCTGTGGACTTTTAGGGCAGGCTTTCTTAACAAGGCTTGTCATCTCCAGAGGTTTTACATATTCCACGACATAGAAAATTTTGCAGAAATTCTCTCTAGATGTTCTTTTCTCTCTCCAAAGCTACACACTCAGGGCAGAGGCTAATGTGCGGTCACGTCCCTGTTCAGGTGGTTCTTCCATTGCCGCTGTCTGCTGTCCCACCTACATTTTCTCCTTCACTGGTGGACCCCACTGCCCTGAATCTGATCAGACATGCTAATAACCTTTTGGTTTTCCCCACACCCCACTGAGGAAAGGACTGAACCCTGGGGGACCACAGCTTTTCATTTATTTATTTATTTAATTAATTAATTGCATTTTAAGTTTTGGGGTACATGTGAAGAACATGCAAGATTGTGGCATAGGTACACACGTGGCAGTGTGATTTGCTGCCTCCCTCCCCTATTTCCCCCCAACTGACCCCAGTGTGTAGTGCTCCCCTCCCTGTGTCCATGTCTTCTCATTGTTCAACACCCGCCTATGAGTGAGAACATGTGGTGTTTGATTTTCTGTTCTTGTGTCAGTTTGCTGAGAATGATGGTTTCCAGGTTCATCTGTGTCCCTACAAAGGACACGAACTCATCGTTTTTTATGGCTGCATAATATTCCATGGTGTATATGTGCCACATTTTCCCTGTCCAGTCTATCATCGATGGGCATTTGGGTTGGTTCCAGGTCTTCGCTATTGTAAGCAGTGCTGCAATGAACATTCGTATTCTTTCTCTGTTTCTCTTTGACCAATTTTTTGTTTTGTTTTCTTTTGTTTTGGAGGCAGACTTTCGCTCTTGTTGCTCAGGCTGGAGTGCAATGGCACAATCTCGGCTCACTGCAACCTCCATCTCCCAGGTTCAAGTGATTCTGTGGCCTTGGCCTCCCAAGTAGCTTTGATTACAGGCGGCCTCCACCATACCTGGCTAATTTTTTGTATTTTTAGTAGTGATGGAGTTTCACCATGTTGGCCAGGCCGGTCTCAAACTCCTGACTTTGGGTGATTCACCAGCCTGAGCATCCCAAAGTGTGGGGATTACAGGTGTGAGCCACTGTGCCCAGCCTCTCTTTGACCAATTTTCTCTTGAATTATCACTGAGAACATTACTAGCGAACATATTCTTCTCTCTGATGCACAAGATAAATACACAAAAATCAATAACTTTCTTATGAACCCACAATAACCAGTGTGAAGACAAAAGCAAACAAAAACACAATCTACCTCTGAACAATTCTCAGTGAAAAATGTGTGAAGCTTTCATAAAGAAAGCTACAAGACTTTATTAGTTTTGCATAAGAGAAGATCTGAATAAATGGAGAAATATGACAGATGCTTGGTTGGGGAAAAGGAACAATGAAAGATGTTAGTTTTCCCTGAATTAATACATACATCTAGCAAAACCTCAATGGAAACTTTTCATAATTCAACAGAACAACTTTACAATGGATCTGGAAGAATAACAAATTAAAAATAGCTAAGAAAGTTTAGAAAGAACACAAAGACAGGATTTCCTTTAACATATATTAGAATATATTTTAAAGCTACAGCAACTGTCCAGCAAGGTACTGGCTCAAGAACAAGACCGCATTGGTGGCACATAACTGGCCTCTGAAACTAACCTTACTATAGACACAAAAGCAAAGTGGAATAAAAAGAAGCATTGCAAATCTATGGGAAAGGGTTGGATTAACAAATGCTGTTGAGGAAATTAACTGCTTGGAAGCAATCTTTTTAGATCTTTACCTGTTTCTCAAGCAAATTCCATGCAAATTAGAGCATTAAGTATTAAGAAAACTGCGAAACAGAAGATGAAAATTTAAGTGAATATTTAAATGATCTTAAAGTGGGTAATGCCTGTCTAACTTAAGGGCAATTGAAGAAGTCACAAAGGAAATTGTCAGTAGAATTGCCTACACAAAGCTCTAAATGTTTATTTTTCAAAGAGAAACTACAAAAATAAAAAGGTAAATAACAAACTGGGAAACATGTTTGCAACAGAGATGGCAAAAGGCTAATATCTTAAGATACAAAGAGCTCTTACAAAGTCTAAAGAACAAAAAGACTAATATCCCAGGGGGAAAAAAAAAACTGGCAGAGAACATTCACAAAATAAGACATACAGATGGCTAACATATGAGAAAATGTTTAATTTTACCATTAGCCAAAGAAATGAGAAATAGAACAATCATAAAACCCCATTTTCACTTGTCCAGTTAAGATTGGTGACGATGATGATGATGATTATGTGTTAGCAACTGGGTGATGAAATTGGAGCGTAAATTGGCACAACCTGTCTGGAAGAATGTCAACAGTTTTCATATTTTTTGACTCCATGGTTCCATACTAAGAAAACACTGGCCGTGAGATCAGGATGTTCATGACAGGGTTATTTATCAGACCTTAATATTGGAAATAATTGTTAAATATGTAACAAATGAGGATTGACAAAATACGGTATATTTATGTTGTAGAATACATTTTTAAGGCATATATTCAAAGAATATTTAATAACATGGGAATGTGCTTACAATGGATCGTTAAACTTAAAGTCAAAGCTCTGGTGTATGTGTGTGTGTGTGCATACGTATGTGTGTTGAATCTCAATTTTCTACCCTTCTGTAGGTAGTAAAGAGAGCCGGAGTTAACATGATCTGTTATTTACTTTCATGCCCTCAGTCCCCTCACCTGTGAAATGGGATCATAATGCTTGACCCTCAGGGCTGTGTGAGAATGAAATGAGACAGCTTATATGAACAGGGTGTAGGTCTAATCTTTCATGTATCTGTGTCTTCTCTATCCAAGGGAGTTGGATTTTCCTAAGGGCAGGAACTGTGTGACTCCTTGGCCTGTAAAAGAAAGTGTTGTACTGGGTGTTCATCTGCCCATGGGCTCCAGCTCCCTGGGATCCGATGAGAAAATGGCTGTGCTTCCTTCAAGAGCTAACAGGATGTGATTCTCTTTTAACCTCACAGTTAAAAGTTAAAGCCATCTCGTAGTTTGTCTGGGTCAGGGCTGGGCCTGCAGGGCTCTCAGGCTGGGCTATTACTCATGGACAGATGGACTGACCGGTGGAATGATGGAGTAATTACGCTCACACGTGACAGCAGGGGTCTTCATCTGTTTTGTCCACTTTTGTGTTGCCAGTGCCCAGAGCCGGGTCTGGCTCAGCACTCATTGACTGAATGAAGAATGAATGGAGAGATGGATTGATGGACAGACTGCCTGCAGGACAGGAAGACGTCCTGCATCATCTTTGTCTTCCTTGGACAGCCTGGTGGAGGCTGGGGTTTGCATCTCTCGCTGTATGCATGCTGAGCAAATCAAGAGTCGTGGTCCAGGAAGCCTGGGCCATGTCCTGTGCTGCGTGTTTTACCTGCATTGTATATTTGGAGCTTACTTTTATCCTAGGAGGCTAGAATGATTACCTCGTTTCCATATAAAGCAGTGGCCTCAGAAAGGGAGGAAAATTTTCCCCAAGGTCATGCAGCTTTTTAGTAGAGGAGTTGGGATTTGATCCTAGGTCTTTCTGATGTCCAAGCCATTTGACCTTGAAGTGATACTCTACAAGTGTTTCTCTCCTTAAACGTCTCCCTTTCATTGGAAGAAAAGAGTCCACTTTTGCTGTGTGTGCATCTTGGGAGGAGTATGGGCTCTGCCCCTAAATCATAGCCTCAATATGAATGTGGTGCTGGGAATGGGCCATCGGCGTGGTGACGGATCCCCACCGTCCATCACACCCCCGCAACACTGTGACACGCAGAGCTGGAATGTAATCAGAGTGATGGTGTCCTGATCTATGAGGATGTTCATCATCTCAGGGCTGGTACCTTGACATATTACCGTAGCTTGCTGTCAGCGCGACAGCCCCTTAATGTATTTCCGTAATACATCACCCACTGATGGTGACCAAGGAGGGCTGCTGATGCTAGTCGGCTGGAGCCCTTTCTGTGAGTCTCCTTGAGTTCTTGGGCTCTTAAAAATTCATGCGAATTTGTGTGTGTCTTGGGAGAGAGCATAAGAGAAGGAGGCGGGAACAGAGACAGAAATATGAAGGGAAGATGAGAATAAAGAAGCAGAAATACAAGAAGGAAAAGAGAAAAGGCATAGATGGGAAAAGAATGGGAAGAGAGAAAGAGGACAGGAAATGATGGGAAGAGAAAAGAAGAGGTGGGGAGGAGGGGGGAAGATAAAGATGACAGAGAAGGAAGAGTGAAAAACAGGAGGAAGAGAGGGTTCAAGGGAGGTGGAGGAAAGGAACCAGAAGAATCAAGGCTGAGGTGTGGTATAAAAAGAGAGCAGCAGGAGAGAGCAGGGAGGCACCCAGCTCGGGAGTGAAGTGCCGATGTTGTTGGAGATTTGAATCCTTTTATTTAGCCTTGGTGAAGACCTGGCTCTCCTGGGGGCTGGAGGGGCTGTGGGAGGAGGTGGGATTGCCCGAAGGGAATGGGGCCAGGATATGGAACTTCTTTCTCCTTTCACCGAGAGCAAAGAGGTTTTTGTGGTCAGCCATGACCTTTCTCATTCTGCCTCCACTGCTGCAGAGGTCACCTGGGTGAGAAGAGTCTCAAAACTGCCTCTTCACCCCTCAATCTGCCATGCAGAGCTGAGCTGAGCTCTAACATCTTTGCTCAGACAGCCCAACAGCATCACAAGCTCAGAGACCCCTAACTGTGGTCATTCATTTCACACCTGGTCTCCCTTCTGGCTTCCCTGTTGCAGTGAAAGGTGCTGCCAGTCTCTAGAACCTTGGTTTTCAGGGGCATCTATTCTTGTTATTCTCTCCACATTCAGATCTATCAAATTTGTAGAGCAGCTCCGCCTCTTTGGGCGTCTTACCAGCTTCCCTTTGCCTCACCCATTGTCTAGGCCCTCTAAAAGCAGAGTCTGGAAGCTGACCCAGCAAGCAAGAACCATTTCTTCTTAGAAGCTGCGGATGGATTATACATGAGTGATTTTATTTCCTATTACATGTTAATCACTTTCATTTCTGGCCCATGAGTACTACAACTGGGAATCAAGGTGAAGATCTGACACGAAAATAAATAGCAAACTGAGTAGCCAGGAAGGCCAAAAGAGACAGTTTCAGAAGGAAAGTGGGGACTGGGCCATTGGCTGAAGCATGAGACTGTGAATGGCGGTGTGAACTGGGGCACCACTTCTATGTGGCGTCTGGCACACACTCTGGGTTGGCTGCTGCCGCTGCTGAAAGGGCTCTCAGGCCCTTGCAAGGTCAAGGCTGAATTCCTTGCCTTGGCATTCAGGGCCCCTGACAGCCGGGCTCCTACCTTCCACTCCTGCCCTATCTCTCATGGCTCCCCCTATACTGACACCCCATTTAGTGCAGTCGGCTTCCCCTGCCTACCTCCTCCTAGTGCTTAGGCTTCCCTAGGGTGCTCCGTCCTCCCATTGCTTTCTGTCCAAATTCCACCCCATTTCAGGGCTTCACTGAAGCTTCTCCTCTGTGGAGCCCTCTCTCCTCTTGCCATGCTGGTTATGTCTCTCGTTGACCTGACCACAGCATGTTGCATCTCTAAGCTCTCTGAGGGCAGGGGTCATGTCTTCTGTTTCTCTGTAACCCTCACGGTAGGGCTAGAATAGAGCCCTTTCCAATGAACAAATGTAAACTAGAGGTGGTGTGAGTCCTGACGGGAAAGAGGGACCAAGATAAGGCCTTGTGATGAGGCACAGTGGCCCTGGCCAGGCTCCTGAACAAACTCCTCTTTATCACCCCAGGCCTCAGTTTCCTCTTATGTGAACTGAAAGGACTGGATGAGATCTACGACTCATACATTAAAAAAAAAAGAGACAAAACAAAACCTATTAGTTTCAGATAATTGTAGATTCACATGCAATTGCAGGAAATAATACAGAGAGGTCCCATGTACCCTTCACCTATTTTTTCTTTGATGGTATCATCTTGCAGAACTACAGTATAACAACCAAGATATTGCTATTAATACAGTCAAGATACAGGCCAGCTATGATGGGAGCTCATGCCTGTAATCCCAGCACTTTGGGAGGCCAAGACAGACAGATTACCTGAGGTCAGAAGTTCAAGACCAGTCTGGCCAACATGGTGAACTCCCTATCTCTACTAAAAAATACAAAAGTTAGCCGAGTGTGGTGGTGCACTTCTGTGGTCCCAGCTACTAGGGAGGCTGAGGCAGGAGAATTGCTTGAACCTGGGAGGTGGAAGTTGCAGTGAACTGAGATTGCTCCACCGCACTCCAGTCTGGGTGACAGAGTGAGGCACTCTCTCTCTCTCTCTCTCTCTCTCGCTCTCTCTCTCTCTCACACACACACACACACACTCACAAACACACACAGCTGGGCCTTGTGGCTCACGCCAATAATCCCACACTTTGGGAGTCTGAGGTGGGCAGATCACATGGTCAAGAGATCAAGACCATCCTGATCGATATGGTGAAACCCTGTCTCTGCTAAAAACACAAAAATTAGCTGGACATGGTGGCATGCGCCTGTAGTCCCAGCTACTCAGGAGGCTGAGGCAGGAGAATCGCTGGAACCTGGGAGGTGGAGGTTTCAGTGAGCCGAGATCGCATCACTGTACTACAGCCTGGTGACAGAGCGAGACTCCACCTCAAAAAAAAAAAAAAAATTACAGTCAAAATACAGAATGTGTACATCATCATGAAAATCACTTATCTTGCCCTATTATAAACATCTCTATGTTCCCCTCACCCTCCAGAAACCATGAATCTATTCTCCACTTGAAGTATTTTGTCATTTCAAGAATGTTATATAAATGGAATCACACAGTATAGAACCTCTCTGATGATCTTCTTTTACTCAGGAGAATTCTCTGGGGATTCATTTAGGTTGCTGCAAGCATCAGTAATTCATTCCTTTTCATTGCTACATAGTATTCCATGGTATGGATGTACAGTAGTTTGTCTAACCCGTCGCCACCGATGGACCTCTGGGCTGTTTCTAGTTTTGGTAATTACAAACAGAGCTGCTGTAAACATTTGTGCACAGGCTTTTGTGTGAACATGTCTTCATTTCTTTGGGATAAATGCCCAGGAGCGCAATTGCTGGATCATGTGGTAGATGTATATTTAGTTTTCAAAGAAACTGCCAAATTGTTTTCCATAGTGGCTCTTTTCCACTCCCAACAGCAATGTATGAGTTATCTAGTTCCTCTGAGGCCTCACCAGCGTCTGTTGTCACTACTCTTCTTTATTTTGGCCATTCTGACAGGTGTGTAGTGATATTTCGTTGTGGTTTTAATTTTCATTTCCCTGATTACTAACGGTGTTGAACATCTTTTCATATGCTTATTTATGATCTATATATGCTCTTTGGTGAAATGCCTCTTCATTCGTTCTGTTCATTTTTAAATTGCATTATTTGTTTTTTATTGCTGACTTGTGGGAGTTCCTTATATGTTTTAGATATGAGTCCTTTGTTGAATATGTGGTTAGCAAATATTTTCTCCCATTCTGTAACTTGTCTTTTCATTCTTCTAACAGGGAAGATTATTTTCCTTGGAAAAGAAAACAAATTTAATTTTGATAAAGTCAATTTATCAATTTTCTTTTTATGGATTATGCTTCGGGTGTTGAGTCTGAGAACTGTGCCTAGTCTTGTATCCCAAACGTTTTCTTTTTTTTGTTTGTTTTTTTTATAAAAAGCTTTAGAGTTTTGCATTTTTCATTTTGAATTCATTTTTATATAATTATAAAATAGCATGAGACTTAGGTCAAGGTTCTTTTTTTGTTTATCTCTGAATGGTGTGCAGCTGCTCCAGCAGCATTTGTTGAAAAAACTATCTTTACTTCATGGAATTGTTTTTATACCTTTGTCAAAAATTGATCGGACATATTTGTGTGAGCCTATTCCTGGTTTCTCTTTTCTGTTCTATTGATTTATGTGTCAATTCTTCTGCCATTACTGCCCAGTCCTTATTAGAGTGGCTATTGAGTCTTGAAATCTGGTAGACTGAATTCTCCCACTTCATATTTTTTTTTGAAATGTTTTTAGCTATTTTAAGTTCTTTGCCTTCCCATATAAATTTTAGAATAATCTGTTCATATATATAAAAAAATCTTGCTGGGATTTTGATAAGAATCGTATTAAACCTGTATATCATTTTGGAAAAATTGACATTTCTACTATGCCAAGTTTTCCTCTCCAGAAACCCAGTATGTCTCTCCATTTATTTAGATCTTTGATTTCTTTCATCAGCTGTTGTATAGTCTTCAGCATACAACTCCTATATACGTTTTATTGGATTTATGTCCTAAGTATTTCTTTTTTTGAAGAATTATAAATGATATTGTATTTTTTGATGTTGGTGTCCCTGTGTTCATTGCTAGTATATAGAAATACAACTGATTTTTATGTATTTGTCTTTTATCTTGTGATAGAACATCACTGATTTGTTCTAGGAGGTTGTTTGCTGGTATTTTGTATTTTTGTAGTATCCTTGAAATTTTCTATGTAGACAATCATGCTATAGCTGCACATAGAGACAGTTTTTCTTTTCTGATTTGTATGCTTTTTAGTTCCCTTGCCACTGTTAAGTATAATGTTACCTGAAGGTATTTGGTAGATGCTTTTTATCAAGTTGAGAACGCTAGTCCTCTATTCCTATTCTTTTTCTGAGAATTTTTACTGTGAATTATTGCTGAATTTGGCCAAATCCTTTTTTTTTTTTTTTTGCATCAATTGATATGATCATGTGATTTTTCTTATTTCACGTGTTAATATGGTGGATTACATTAAGTTTCAAATATTGAACCAGTAGGCGTCTCTGGAATAAACCCCATTTGGTCATGGTATATAATTCTTTTTATGTATTGCTGAATTCTATTTGCTAAGATTTTGTTAAGAATTTTTGCATCTATATTCTTGAGGGATAATGAACTGTATCTTTGTCTGGTTTTGGTATGAGGGTAATACTAGCTTCATGCAAGAATTGGGAGTGTTTCTTTCCCTTCTGTTTTCTGGAATAGAGTGTGTAGAACAGGTGTCAATTCTTCTTCAAATATCTGGTAGAATTCACCTATGAAACCATTTGGCCCTCAAGAATTGTTTCCGTGAATTAAAAAAAAAAAAAATCATCACATAAAGTAGACTTTGATGATTTTATTTACTCTAAAGCCTACTTTATCTGATGACTGATCTAGCCACGCTTGCTTTCTTTTGAGTAATGTTTGTATAATATATATTTTCCTTTGTTAAAAAACTTCCAACTTGCTTTTGTCATTGTATTAGTCCATTCTCCCACTGCCATAAAGAAATATTTAAGACTGCATAATTTATAAAGAAAAGAGAAAAGGTTTAATTGGCTCACTGTTTCACAGGCTGTATAGGAAGCATGGCAGCATCTGCTTATGAGGACACTTCAGGGAACTTTCAGTCATGGTGGAAGGCAAAGCGGAAACAGGCATCTTACAAAGCAGGAGCAGGACCAAGGTGGGGGGCAAGGGAGGGGCTACACACTTTTAAACAACCAGATCTTGTGAGAGCTCTGTCATGGGAACAGCACCAAAGGGATGGTGCTAAACCATTCATGAAGAATCCACCCCCGTGATCCAATCACTTCCCAACCAGGCTTCGTCTCCAACAATGGGGATTACAATTGAACATGAGATTTGGGTGGGGACACAGATCTGAACTATATCAGTCATTCTATCTGAAGTGAGTGTGTTGTAGCTGCCTTTAGTTGGATCATACTTTGCAATCTATTCTGCTAGTCTCTGTTTTCTAATTGGTGTATTTAAGCTGTTTACATTTAATTTCATTATTGATATGTCAGTGTTTAAGCTGTTATTTTATTTTTTGTTTCTTGTTTGTTTTCTGTTTCTGTTTGTTATTTTGCCTTCCTATGAGTTACTTGAACACTTTTTGAGGATTTTATTTTATTTTTTTGTATAGCATTTTAGTGGTTACTCTAGGTATTATTTTATATAT
>NW_022436995.1:10456277-10542541 GCF_009761245.1 Sapajus apella
ATATATTTATATATTTTTTCATTCTTCTAACAGGGAAGATTATTATATTTATATAAATATACATAAACATATTTTTTATAGATCTATTTATATAAATTTATAAAAAAATAAATATATTTATATAAATATATATAAAGATATTTTATATATTTATATAAATATATATAATATATATAAATATATTAAAAAATATATATATATAAACTTTTCACAGGCTACCGGTATGCTCATCTTAGCAGCAGGTGAAGTGTGGAAACCTTCATATCCCTTTCTATGCCTTACCCATTCAAAACCACATTAGACATTGTTATACTTGCTGCTGCAACCATCAAACATAAATTATAAAACTAAATAACAAAAGGAAAGTCTATTGTTTTTACTCATATTTGTGCTTAATATGTTTTTTATTTCTTCCTGATATTCCAAGGTTTCTTCTTCAATAGTTTCCTTTCTGTTTAGAGAAATTTCTTTAGTTATTCTTTTAGGGTAGATGTGTTGTAAACAAATTCTCTCGGTTTTCCTCTATCTGTGAATATCTTAATTTCTGTAAATATCCTTCATTTTTGAAGGACAGTTTTGCTGAGTGTCGGATTCTGGACTGACACTTCTTTCACTGAGCACCTGAAAAATATTGTACTGCTTCTTCTGGCTTTTATGGTTTCTGATGAGAGATCCACGGTCACTGAGTTTTTCTTCTCTAGGTAAGGTGTCATTTTTCTCGGGCTACTTTCAAGATTTTTTCCTTGTTTTTGGTTTCCAGAAGTCTTGGCATGGATTTCATTGGCTTTATCCTCTTTGGGGTTCATTAAAATTTAGGAAATTTTCAGACATTGTTTCATCTAGCACTTTGTCAGTCCTGCTCTCTCTTCTCCTTCTGGGACTTGGATGACAGGAAATCAAGTATCTTCTGCTATCATCTCACAGGTCTCTGAAAATGTGTGTGTGTGTGTGCATCTGTTTTCTCCTTGATTTTCAGTTGGGTATTTTTATTATTCTGTCTTCCCGTTCATGGATTCCTTCCTCTCTTCCCTCCATCCTGCTTTTGAGCCCAATCATTGAGTTTTTAATTTAGGTTATTGTATTTTTCAATTCTAAAGTTTCCATTTGTTTCGTATTTATATCTTCTGTTTCTTGGCTGAGGCGTTCTGTTTTGTCATTTGTTTCAAGCATGTTCATAAGTGCCACTGAAGCATTTTTATGATGATGGCTTTAAATTCTTTGTGAGATAACTTTCAATCTCTGTCATTTTAGGGTTGAAATCTATTCTCGATTTTTTTTTTCATCCAGTTTGAGTTCTTCCTTCTTGGTAGGATGAGTGATTTCTAAATTTATATCTGGATATTTTTCATTATATGATGAGGCTCTGAGTCTTATCTTAAACCAACTGGTTTAACTGGCCTTTTTTTTTTTTTTTTTTTTTTTTTATTTTTTTTACCGGGTGGGGATTAAACAGTGGGGAGCCTACGGCCTTGTGCCTGTGAGGTGGAGGTAGAAGTCCAGGTTCTCCACACAGTCCTCATTGATACATGAGAAGGGGGTCCCTCGTTACTACTGGGTAGGGATGGGAGCTCCAAGAGCCTCCACTGACAAGGTGTGGATCACCTTGTTACTGCTGAGCAATGGCAAAAGTCTTGGCTCTCCGCTAGGCCTCCTCTAACATCATCTCAGTGGGATGGAATGCCTCCTTACTGCCAAGCGGGATAGAAGTTAGGCCATTCACTTGACCTCTGCTGGCACGGGAGGTGGTGGGGACATGATGTTTTTCTAGAATGAAGCAGTTATTGCTTGAATGTTTTCTGTCTCACTAGGCTGCCCCTTTGCTTGTCCTTTGGCTAGAGAGAGCAGGCTTTTGTTAGGACTTTTCTTATCTGCTCCTGTCGAAGTTTCTAGGTTGTTGCCTTCTTTAGCTCTAAGTCTAGGAGGTACCGCACATAAAGAAAATCCACAGAACTCATCATTGTGCAGTTCCTTGAGTCTTAAGGTCCCTAGCCTATCCTTCCATCCACCTTGCAAGAGTCTTCCTATGTTGATTTTGTCTATCATATTGAGGGCTTTTAGTTGTACATAGCAGGATGAATAGGGAAGAGCACAACTACTCCATCTTGCAGGAAGCAGAAGTAGATCTGGCCTTTACTTTTCATCTGCTGAGCCCTTCAACAGATCTTATAAGTGGAAGCCCAAGATTTTAGGTAGAAAAACGTTGTTCCAGTTGAAGTGGGAATGTGGAATGCAGCCCTGATCACTAGTGTTCTACCCCCAGCAGCCCTTTGAAGTATTTCCCAGAAGTCCTGGGGTTCCACAGAGAATGCAGGTTGAAAACCAGAGTATTAAATGACCGTTTCTTTTCCTACAATGTGAGACACAGCCACAAAGGGAGACTGAATGAGGACTTGGGCATGGGGGTAAATTCTGGCCAGCAGGAGATGTCCAGCTACTTCGCAAGTGGACCTCTGTTGCCTGCAGGAGTCACATGCTCTTTTATTTATTTAGTTAGAGACAGAGTCTTGCCCTGTCACTCAGGCTGGAGTTTAGTGGTGTGATCTGGCTCACTGCAACCTCTGCCAACCGGGTTCAAGTGATTCTCCTGCCTCAGCCTCCCGAACAGCTGGGATTACAGGTGTGCTCCACTATGCTCCGCTAATTTTTGTATTTTTAGTAGAGACGGGGTTTTGCCATGTTGGACAGACTGGTTTCGAACTCCTGACCTCAAGTGATCCACGCTCCTTAGCCTCCGAAAGTACTGGGATTACAGGCGTGAGCCACCGGGCACCCCATCTCATCTGCTCTTTAGCATGCCCTAAAATGGCTTCCTTCTCTTTCCTTTCTCACGTCCACGCACGTCCTTCGATTACCTCTCAAATGAACTACTTTTCCTCAAATCCTTGTCTCAGGGTCTACTTCTGGGGGGAGCCAAACTTAGAAGCACACAGATTTAATCAACGTAATCAGTGCTGTATGTGAGAATGATGGTGGTGAGCTGACTTGGAAATGACAAAAAAGACCAATCTGTCTCCATGGCATCATCCTCTGAGTGCATTTCTCGTCATCATTTCAGACCCAACTGTGTTGCCACCGGCGCCGGCAGTGCCCTGGGACCCAGGTCCTGCTGTGCAGAGCAGCGTCCTCCCAGCCCCACAGCCTGCCTCTGAGATCACGCGGGTTAGAACGGACAGTGGAACTTGGTTCTGGGATATTTGCCAATGGGGCTTTTGTGTTTTTGCTGTTTGTTTTGGTTTACTCTGAAAATACGCGTTCTCAAAGCTGTGATTGAAGAAAACTTTTCCAGTGCTGTGGGCTGCTTTTCTGTCTTGGATCTTGTCCCCCAGTTCCCTGCTGGGGTTTTTCTTTGCTGTCAGAGGGCTCACAGGGACACCCTGCAACCAGGATCCCCACTGTCCTGCTCTGAGGCTGAAGTGGGAAAATGAGGGACCCCAGCCTTGTCTGGTCCTGGAGATTGTCCGACCTCACTCTTGCAGAGCTCCTCCCCAGGTTGGCTTGTTGATTCAGTCTTTTGCTCCTTTGTCCTGTAGGTGGGGAGCAGGCAGATTCTAGAAGGTTCTGAGATTTCATCTCTGCTCTTAATCCCAAAGAGTGGCTCTTGTGGTGGAATCTCAGGCTCTGGAAGGAAGCTGTCCTACAAGTGGTGGCTTCAGAGAAACTTCATACCTGATCAATAAAAAACAAATACACTTTGGTAGGGAGAGATTTGATTTGAAAGAATCAGAGAGTAGGAAGGCACTGTTGCAATAGAGAAAGTGTTCTGACTGTGAGATCCGTAGGCATCACGGAGGTAAGACGGAAAGGGGCTTTTCTTGTATAAAAAGGGAGCAAACCAGGCTAGAAAGAACAGGCATGGGAAAGGGAGGTGGGGGGCAGTGATCCTGGAAAGTAGATGGGAGAATGTTTTACCCTGAGGCCAGCCTGTCTCTGGAGGGGCATTAGGAGAGGTGGCCTAGGAGAGGTGGCCTGCTGGCTCATACTGAGGGTGGGCTAAAATCCAGGGGCCTAGGAGAAGGAGAGAAGCTTAACCCAAGTTTTGTTAAGGTGCCTTTTGCTCCAGCTAATTAGTGGGAGCAAAAAACCATTAACCGTTTATGAGACAAAGAAGGGGGAATTTAAAGGGTCTGAGTCTGGTCTTGTCATAGGTAAGCAAGGGGGCATCTGGGAGTCCTATCTAAGTCATACGGAAAGCATGTTTCATTGCAGTAAGCCTTTTCCTGGAACACAAAGAGGTGGGAGGATTTCTTTAACCATCATTATTTTCCAGAATCACAGAGCTCAGATAAAATTCAACATCGCAGCCCCATCCTGGGACTTGAGTTGCACCCTGCAGGAAATAGACCAGACCCAGCATTTCTCCATGAGGACGAGTTTCCCGTGGGAGCTGCTGTCACCTGGACAGAAGCTTTCTCCCTGCTCTAGTGGGCGTGGGCCAGGGCTCTGGGGGCTTTCCAGGCCTCAGCAGTGTTCTTGGGCGCTGCTCACAGCTCAGAGCTCAGCTTCCCTCCTCCCACCCTCCTACCCTCCCAGCTCCTGGCCACCCCCTTCTCCGCCTGCCACACAGCTGTTTTGCCAACATCATTGCCTGATTATCTTTCAAGTGGCTTCTCGGAGCAGATGTTCCCGGCTCCTTCCTGCCTCGAAAACAAACAGGCGCTGTCTCTCCTGGGGAAAATCCCTCTGCTGCTACAGACTTTTCTTAAGAGGTTCGGGGATGTCTGTGAAATCTCTCTGGGCTGCTCTTTGCCAGGAATTTGGTTCTGGATGGATGGTAGGGGCTCCTCGGGTCTTTCAAGGTGTGTGTGGCCCCTTGAGGGGCATTGGGAGTGGGGAAGCACACTTTTAACAGAATCCAATTCCAGTGTGGGCGAAGCAAGGGTGGTATTTCCTTCTGTCACTGTGTCTCAATCTTACTTAACCTTTTGAAAAACATCAACATCCATCAACTTTGATCCTGAAAGACCCTCTGGGAGGTTGTCCTTCCCTGGAAATTCCTTTTTGTTCCTGATAGACCCACCGACAAGACCATGTTGTCAGGCTTGCTTTTTGAGGTTTGCATTATGAAAGCAATAAGTTTTTGGTTTCCATTTTATGAACGTGAAAGTCTTGTATGAAGTTGAATGTGTTATTTAAAGTATGCTCATCTCATCTCCTTATCTACAGTAAGAATCAGTGCTCCTAGTGGCCCCCAGGCAGCTGCTTACAGGGTGGGCAGACTCATCTGTGCCACACCCGGAAGGCCCTCTTGCCTCTCCAACCTGCTGTGTGCAAAAAATTGCGCCCTTAGCAATTCACTTTTTGGAGGGAAGGACTGAACACACAGGTAATACGCATTGGCCGTAGCCTGCAAACTGCTCTGGTGGAGGAGGAGAGAGGCACAGCTGGGGCATGCCTGGGGAAGGAGTTGGGGCATTGAGAAAACGCAGCAGTGAAGTCTCTCTGGAGGAGAGGGTCACCTGAGGATGCTGAGCTGGGAGGTGGGAAGGCAGAAAAAGGAAGCCCTCCTGGTGTGTGCAGAGGAACACTGACTGCCAGCATTCCTGCTCTCCCCCGCCCTAGGACTCTGCGAACCGGTAGCAGACAGGATAAAATTGATGTGAAATATGTTTGAGGGTCTATTCCCAAGTTCTCCACTGATTTGGGATGATGTCCATGCTCTCTGTCCATTCTGGAATCCCCCACCCCTCTCTGACTTTGTTGCCAGAGTGTGGTCCTCTGTTGTACCCAATCTAGTCTTATTTCTTTGTGACTCACCCCAGCATTCCCCTGGAAGCGTGCACATGGCTGTATCCCATGGCCCCTGTGCTCATCATGCTTAGCAGACAGACATCCTTGATCACCTGGTCCTGATTTGTCCCTACTGTGTCGGCCTCTGAGATACCACCCTCTCCTGACTTCCCCCTTATTTCTCTGCATATCCCCTCTCTGTCTCCTTGGCTGGCTTTTCCTCACTGGTCTGCAAATGTGCACATTTCTCAGTGACAGGGCCCCTGCCCTCCTCTATTCTTTTCATAGACCAGTATTCTATACATCTCAGATGGCATCCAGACACTCTGGGGTGATTGCCAAACATATAGACTCCTGAGCCCCATCTCTAGACATCTCTTTTGAGGGGCTTGGGAGCCCAGAAATTTGCATGTTCAACAAGCACCCCAAAGATTCCAATGCAATCAGTCCATGGAACGTACTCCAAGAGAGTTCTGCACTGCACTGCTGCACAGTTAAGCCCATCCAGGCCCAAGGCATTGTTGAGCATCCACCTGCTGACAACTTCTTGTTTCACATCTCCAGCCCCAGGCTTGTATCTTCAAAGCTACGTGATGCCTCCATTTGGATACCACCCAAGCATCTGAACCCGAGCATCTCCAGAGGAAACTCTTGATTTTCCTCCCCAAACCATCTCTCCTTAGTCCCATCCTTGGAAATGAAAGTACCAACCCCTAGCAGCTCCTCCAGACCTCCCATTCTGCCAGTCCTGTGTCCAAAACATTGGCCAATCCCACCAGCCGTGTTTACCTTCAGAACACTTTTCTACCTGGCTGCATTTCCTTCCTCTGGTACCACGGCCGCTCTGCTCCAAGCCACCTTTATTAACTGCGCGGATGTCCGCAGTGGGTGCCTAAATGGTCTCCTGCCCTAAGTCATTCTGCACCAGCAAAGGAGGAAGTTTGGAACAGCAACAGCCCGGTCATCCCTTTTAATGGCTCCTCATCGCACTTAGGATGAACTCCCCAGGCCCCGCGCCGTCTGGCCGCTACCCAGCTCACCCCCTCCTCCTCTGCCACTCTGTGCCTTGCTTCCTGGGCGCTGTTCATGCTGACCTTCTTTCTGTTCCCTGAATGGGCCAAACACTTTCCTGCCTCAGGGCTTCTGTACATGCTGTTCTTTCTGCCCAGCATGCTCTTCCGTGGTTCTTCAAGAGCCTCTGGCTCCTCCTTACCATTTAGGTTGCAGCTTCCTGACTTCCTTGTTATCATATTATTTCTTCTATCGCATCATTTGTGATCGTGGCAAGCTGTTTATCCTTTCACGGACACTCATAGTTTGTAACCATACATGTGTTAATAATTACTTATGTCTTTTTGGTCCCTTTTACAAGACAATGTGTTCTAAGAGGGCAGGGACTATTCTGTGTTCCCTACCCAGCACAGAGTAGCCCTTGACAAACATTTGTTGAATGAATGAAGTGAATTTTATTTCATCCAGTTACCTACTGTTTGGCTCCAGCCCTGTGATCCTGCTGCGCTCTATTCTGTTCAGACCTGTTTGCGTCTGTTCCGCCCTGGGCTGGTCTACTGAATCCTATTCGATTCTGCTGCATCCTCTTCTAGACTCTTCTGTCGTTTCCTTCTGTTCTGACCTGGTCTAGTCTCCTCTGCCCTGTTTTATTCGGCCCCATCTTGTTCTGTTCTGTTCCAACCTGTTCCAGGGTGGTTCGAGCCGCTTTGTCTGTTCCATGCTCTCCTACTCTGTTCCATGCTCTCCTACTCGGTTCCATTCCAGTTTGCTTTTTTCACCCTACTTCTTTCTCTCTGTACCATACTATCCTTCTTGCTTTTATTCCATCACATCCTGTCCCAGTTCACACCGTTTGCTCCGTTCTCACTGATTGCGTCTCATTTAGTCTCACGCCAGCACGTTTCATCCCGATACTTTCCTCAATCTTTTTGGAATACCTGCGTTGTGCCCAGTCTTCTTCTAGGCATCCATGAGATTACGAGAGAAGGAAACTCATCCCGGTCCTGAGATGACCCCTCTAAAGGGTGAGCAAATGGCTAGAGGGGAAAGGTTGACATCGGGGGCTTTGCTGACCTATGATGGTTAGAAAGAGAAGGCAACAGCATGAGAGGAAGCAGCGAATGGGCCCCGGAGTGTGGGTGATGCACTGAGGACTTCAGGCTGGGAAACTTAGGCAGGAGCCTGGGGCTAGGGCAGGCAGAGAGTACCAAGTAATGGGAGATCAAGGTGCAAAGGCAGGTTTTTCTCTTTCTGTGGTTGACTTGGCGCTTTGATGTTTTCAAAGAAGGGCACTTCCATGATTTGGAAATAACTGCGGGGGCTCCATCCAGCCTGCTGCTGTCAGGACATCAGGGTAGACAGTATTACTCAGTGGAAAGGGAATCCATGGGCAGCCTGCCTAACCTTCCTGGGCCTCAGTTCCCACATCCATAAAATGGTGATGATAACACCTACCTTGAGTTTTGTGAAGATAAATAGCTTAGACTCCTGTGCAGAGGGCTGTTAAGCATTCACCCCAGAGCCTGGCCTCCTGTAGATGCTCACTTAATGTTCACCCTCTCTTACCTTGCCACTGACCGCTCTAGTCCACCCTGACTTTACTAGGTTAGCTCTGAACCTCAGTTCTCCCCACTGTGAAATGGGGACAATGTGAAGCAAGCATGAAGTATTAGGCTCTGTAGAAGTGCAGTTTTGGGCTTGAAGGGCCCAGATGTTTGCTGATCAAATGATTGATTATAGCTCCCCAAGCCCACTGTAATACTGAGCATGGAGGTGGGAGCACACAGGAGGCACCTAATAAATAACCATGGACTTGTAGCAAATATAAAAAGAACCTGAAAGAGTGGAAGGTGGGTGACACCCTTTCCAAAGCAAACCAGACAGGTAGATGCTGGGACTGGGCTGATGAAATTTGTACCAAACCTCCAAATATATTCAGAATCAGGGAATTAGGAGATAGTGGGGGAGGCTGCCAAAAGGAATTTATCTCGGAAGTGGAGCTTGGGGAATAGCACTAATATTTTCGGAAATTGAAACTCCAACCATGAAATTGCCTATCATTTATCATACATGGTCTCTCAAAGGGGAAATGGGAAAGCATTTAGTCTTATTGCTTTTTAAACACATGATTGCTGAGCATAGCCATCCAGACTGAGGTTTTAAGAGACGATGTGTCTGAAAGAGTCTGGCCAGCAAGTCCCTCCAACCTAATGCAAGGCTGCTCTCTGCAGACTCTCCTCTGTCAAGCACCCGGAGCCACGTGTGGTGAGGGTACAACCCAGGCCAGGCTTGGGTGACTGGGTGTGGTGCCAATGCTAGCATGCATAGAAAACTGCAAGTCGGAATTTCCCCCAGCTCCTTCTTGATGCCCGATAGCTATCTCATTATTAAAGTCATTTGCACTTTTAGTTCCAAGCCTCTTTGGAAAGGGTCCCTCTGATGGCTTCCACTTCCACCTGTGTATTGATGCTTATCAAATTTCTCTCTCTTTCCTAGACCTACCGGGGATTTCAGGTCTCTACATGCGGCCACCACCCAGGTCTCTCCACCTGAAATGCCCACAGGTTCATCAAATGCAGCATGTTTGAACTGCAGACACCATCCTCCCAAGCTTCTTGGCTTGGCGAAGGGCATCACTGTTGCCTTGAGGGCTAGAACAGACTCTGAGGCACTGAGTGATGATCATCCATGTGTGGCAGCAGTTTGAAGGTGGCATTCTGCTATCACATGGCTCATTATAGTTGATCTCCCAACAAGAGGCAGGTTGAGAATATGTACCGGTGGGTCTGAAATCAGCAAAAGGAGGCTGGGGGTTTTCTGGAGCAGGTCTTGGACTGATGTCTGTTTGAAGTCATAAGGGAAGCAGGAGGTGGACACAGACTAAAGTCCTGTCAAGCCACTCTTCTGCTCCCAACAACCTTGTAAGGAAAGCAAGGAAGGAACTGTTAAATTTGTATTACCATCCATAGACATAGAACCTGAGTTTGCAGGAGTCTGTGTAACTTATCCAAAGCCACAGAGCCGGAGGTGGTGACCATGAGAATCCCACCAGGCCTCCTGATGACCAGCATCATGTTCTTTCTCCTGAACAGAGAAGTGTCCAGGGCAATGGCCAGTACACTTGACAAGGAGTCAGAAGATCTGAGTTCTCACTCCTGCGTGCTCACTAAAAATACCCAGCTACTGCGTGCTCTCCAGTCCTTGGTGGGCCTCTGGGAAATGGGGGTGTCTGTGAAGCAGCACACCCTGGGGCTCTACACTCTTCCTGGACAGGGTACTTTCACCCCGGCTATGGTGACCATCTCTGTGCTGATAACATCTGGACCCCCATCTTTAATCCAATCTGTAGGACACCTCTCTTTGGAAACCCTACAGGCCCCAACCACTAAGCGAGTAAGTGTTTTGGGAATTCCAAGTTCCTTCCTGGAAATCTTCATCTTGAGCCCTCATTAGCTTCATTCCCACCAGAAAGGCTCTTGAGTTAGGTTTCATTGATGTGCCTTTACATTCTGTGAGGCAACTGTGATGTTTGCATTGTCCTGCATGCTCTCCAGCGCCTCTTGTCTAAGAGTCACCGAGGCAAACGCCTGCTATAATTGAGTCCTGGCCAGGGCTGCGGGTGGGGTGGACACTGAGATCTCTGGAAATAGCAGTATTTTTCCTTTTATTAAATATCAGACTCAAACATCACTCTTCATAGCTTGGTTACCAGAAAGCTCAGGCATAATGAAGCGCGCCATTCCAGCAATTGTACTAGCCCACATTGTAATATATATTTTTCTTTTTCTTTGTACATGTTTATTTTTTATTGTGATAAAATGTATATAGCATAAAACGTATTTTTTAAACGATTTTGAAGTGCACAGTTCAGCAGCGTTAAATGCATTCATTTTGCTGTGCAACCATCAGCACTGTCCATCTTGAGAACTTTTTTTTTTGAGACAGAGTCTCGCTCTGTCGCCCAGGCTGGAGTGCAGTGGCACGATCTCGGCTCAGTGCAACCTCCACCTCCCAGGTTTAAGCGATTCTCTGGTCTCAGCCTCCCTAATAGCTGGGATTATGGGTGCGTGCCACCATACCCAGCTAATTTTTTTGTATTTTTAGTAGAGCGGAGTTTTACCATGTTAGCCAGGATGGTCTTGATCTCCTGACCTGATGATCCACCCACCTTGGTCTCTCAAAGTGCTGGGATTACAGGCATGAGCCACTGTGCCCAGCTCACAGTTTTTTAATCTTCCCAAGCTGAAACCCTATACTCATTAAACAATAATTTCCCATTACCTTCTCCCCTCAGCCCCTGGCAACCACCATTCTACTTTCGTGTCTGTGAATTTGACTTCTCTAGGCACTTCTGTATGTGGAACCCTACAGTGTTTGTCTTTCTTGACTGGCTTATTACACGTAGCATAACATCCTCAAGGTTCACCATTGTAGCATATGCCAGAATTCCCTTCCACTTATTTACTTGTTTGCTTATTTGAGCAGAGTCTCACCCTATCGCCTAGGCTGGAGTGCAGTGATGTGATCTTGGCTCACTGCAACCTCCCGCCTGCCCCGGCTCCAGTGATACTCCTTCCTCAGCCACCTGAGCAGCTGGGATTACAGGTGCGCACCACCCCTCGTGGCTAATTTGTATTTTGAATATTTAGTAGAGATAGGGTTTCACCATGGTCAGGAGTTGGCCAGGCTGTCTTGAATTCCTGACTTCAAGTGATCCACCCACCTTGGCCTCCCAAAGTGCTGGGATTACAGGCATGAGTCACCGCACCTGGCCCCTCCTTTCCTTTGAAAGGTTAAATAATATTTCATGGTATGTATATACCACATTTTGTTTATCCATTGATTCATCAGTAGGCATCTGGGTTACTTTCACCTCTTGGCTATCATGAATAATTCTGCTGGGACTATGGACGTTCAAATCCTGGCTTTGAATTCTTTCAGGTCTATATCTGTACATGGTTTTTAATTTTCTGTTTTAACAGTATTATTGGATATATGCCTATTAATATAAGAAGCAAATATACCTAACCTGTACTGGGTAGCACTGTAAGCCTGGCACAGTTCTAGGTCTTTAACTATGCTATGTTACTTGATCATTGTAATGTATATTTTACAGTGGGTTCTGTTTTGGCAGAAGGTGGAATATCATTTGTAACAAAGCCATTAACTAACTGAGCTGCCTCTACTTTCTTACCTCTGATGTGTTCCCCAGCCTGAAGCAACATGACTCCACCCCCAGCACCATGGAAACTGCTTTGGCAAAGGTCACCAGTGACCATCGTGTTGCCAAACCCAGCAGAGACCTTTAGGTCTCCCATTGATTTTGACCCTGTTGACTACTCATCCTTCCTGAACTTTCTTCATCAACACTTGGGACACCACTGCTCTGTCCTGGTTCCCCCTGTTTCCTTTCCTCCTCTCTCTCTCTTTGAAGGGTCCTTTCCCTCTGCAGACCCTCAAAGGTGGGCACTTTTGATGGCTGTCTCCGTGAGCTACTGTTTTTCTCACTTGACAATGGCTTTCCAGGTGACTCTCAGTCTCCCATGTCACTGTGGTCACTGCCTTTCTGAGCCGATGACTCAGAAATCTCTACCTCTAGCCCTAGGCTCCACCCTGACCTTCAGTCTCACATAGCGAGCCTATTGCATTTCTCCCTAGAATGCTCCACAGTTATCTTAGCCTCAACATGTCCCAAGGGGAGCTCATTATGGCACCTCCCCCTACCCACTGCCCAGTCTCAGCAAATGACATCATAGACCCAATTGCCTAAGCCAACCGATTGACTGTCTTCTAGTTGATCATCAGACCTCACCAGTCCCACCTCCTTGCTACTTCTCAGGCTGATCCTTCCCTTCTATTCCTTCTCCTCTCTCCACATTCAGGTCTCCTCCTCCCTTGCCTGGAAAGTTAGAAATAGCTTTGGACTGGTCCCCCTCTCTCGAGTCTTGCCCTATTCAAATACATCTTCCACAGTTGCCAGATGGATTAATTGCAAACACAGAGCTGACCATGTCCCCTCTATATTTAAAACTCCCTATGTCTTCCTGGTCCCCGTAGGATATAATCTGGGCTCTGAGAATGGCATTTACCACTTTTCCTGCTGCATCATCACCATTGCATGGTCCGTACTTCCTGTGAACGTGCGCTGCGTTTCTACCACACATCAGCAGTGATGGTCAGGGTGCTAGAACTGGGTGCAGTGATGCAAAATCACACATACTCTGGCCTCACAACCAGAGGGGAGAGAGAGAGTCACCTGAGTCACCCTGAATCACTCAGGGCTGGGAGCAATAGCTCACACCTGTAATCCCAGCACTTTGGGAGGCCAAGACTGGCAGATCATGAGGTCAGGAGTTTGAGACCATCCTGGCTAACACGTGAAACCCCTCTCTACTAAGAATACAAGCAGAATTGCTTGAACCCGGGAGGTGAAGGTTGCAGTAAACCAAGATCGTACAACTGCACTCCAGCCTGGGTTACAGAGCAAGACTCTGCTTCAAAAAAAAAAAAAAGAAAGAAAAAAAAAATATATATATATATATAAAGTCACTTAGTCTGGTCTGTTGCATGACGAAAAGAATGTGGTGACAGAGGAGCATGGAAGGGGTAGGACTCAGGGGCAGGAGTAGATCTCCAAGCAGAGAGAAAGACCGGTGCCTGATCTTTCCTGGTGGCTTGGTACTCTCTCTCTCTGTCTTCAGGATCCATCTCTTCTCCCTCTTCATTAATTCAGGCCTTCTTGATTTAGGATTGCTTTAATGTCCCCTTACGTGATCTCCCTGTCTCCGCCTCTTGATCCACCTCATCCATTGCTGCCAGAATGTCCTTTCTAAAACCCAAGTCTGCCAGCCTGGGCAACATAGCGAGACCCCATCTTTACAGAAAATAGAAAAAAATCAGCTGGTCACGGTGGCAAGTGCCTGCAGTTCTGGCTGCTCGGGAGGCTGAGGTGGGAGGATTGCTCGAGCCTGGGAGGTTCAGGTTGCAGTGGGCTGTGATTGTGACATTGCACCCCAGCTTGCCTGACACAGTGAGACCCTGCCTCAAAAACAAAACAAAATAAAGCAAAAACAAAGAAGCTCACAAATCTGATCTCATTGCCCTTCAGCTGACACCCCTTTGATGACTGCTATAGGAAAATGTCAACTTCTTGGGGTGACCCCTGAGGTCCTTCACAGTTAGGTTTTCTTCCCTCCTATCCGAGCTGCCCTCCCCTCTTCCTCACCTCTCCTCCTCTTAGATTGCAACTCTGCCCCACTATCACGAGTTCCCGAACAGGGGATGCCCATGCGCATCTCCATGTCTTGGGCCATGCCGCCCTCATCACTGTATTGCTCCTCCTGCCTTCTCTGTTTCCTGCTTACAGCTCAAGGCCCCTCTCTGTGGAGCTGCCTCCTTTCTCTCAAGAAGGATGCCTGGAGCTAGGAGGATGCAAGAATACAGGATGCAGTTTCTGTGCCTTTACCACCCCTTCTGTGTCAACTTGTGCGGAACCTGACATGCCACAGTTTGCTGGGCGGCCTGTCTCCCAGCATTAGTGAGCCTCTACAGGGCAAGAGAGGTGGCAAAAAAAAAGGTCTCTTTTTTTTTGAGACAGAGCCTTGCTCTGTCACCAGGCTGGAGTGCAGTGGTGCAGTCTTGGCTCACTGCAACCTCCGCCTCCTTGGTTCAAGCAATTCTTCTGCCTCAGCCTCCTGAGTAGTTGAGACTATAGGCACATACCACCACACCCAGCTAATTTTTGTATTTTTAGTAGAGATGGGGCTTCACCATGTTGGCCAGGATGGCTTCAATCTCTTGACCTTGTGATCCACCCACTTCTGCTCCCAAAGTGCTGGAATTATAGGTGTGAGCCACCGCGCCCAGCCTGGTTTATCTCCTTAATGCTGGGTCATGCAAGGCGTTTGACAAGGAAAAAAAAAAAAAAACAGCTCCTCAGTAGCTGTTTACTGAACACAGAATTCCAAAATCTGAGCCTGACTCAGAAGAGAAGACGTGGCCCCACTTCATGGAACCTTCAGTCTGTCTTGGTGGCACTGGTGGACCAGCCACTTCATTCTCCATTTCTGCCTTCTTAGGTGACCCCACTTTTATTTAGGGCAGCAACAGGCACCTCTAAAAAAATAAACGGATATTCCAGAGCTTTGGGAGGCCAAGCGAGAGGATTGCCCGAGACCAGGAGTTTGCGACCAGCCTGGGCAACATAGTGAGACCCTGTCTCTACAAAAAATTGAAAAAGCAACTAGCCAGGTGTGGTGGTACATGCCTGTAATCCCACCTGCTGAGAAGGCTGAGGCAGGGTAATCGATTGAGCCCAGGAGTTTGAAACTGCACTGAGCTATGATTGCAGCACTGCACTCCAACCTGGGCAACAGAGGGACACCCCATCTCTAAAATGAACAAACAAGCAAATTCTATTTCCCAAATTCTCCTAAAGCCATGGGTGTCCATGTGATGTGGTCTTGCCAGTGAGCTATAAGCAGACGTCTCCTGGATGGGGATCCCAGAAAAGTTATTACTATTGTGATGAAAATGGACGAGCTCCCAGGCAGGCCCCATTTTGCCCTTTTCCCTTCCAGTCCTCCTGTCTGGAACCCTGATGAGATGCCTGCAGCTGCTGCCCTGTGAGCAGGGAGGAAGAAGCCACAACAAGGATGATGGAGCAGGTGGGGAGCAGGCACTGGGGACCCTGTGTGGGATGAGAAGTTTCCGTTCTATTCAAAAGGTGCTTGAAGCCACTGGAGGCTTTTAAGCAGGGAAGTGGTGTGGCCTGGTTTCCATTATACAAAGCTGACCCCGGCTGCTGTGTGGCGAGTGCAGTGGGAGGCAGTAGTGAAGGCAGGGATCTGGCCTGGAGGGTCCACCCTCCTTCAGCCTAGAGGAACCAGTTTCCATAGAGATGCCCATTGGCCTACCTCTTATGGTCCCTTCAGAGCCCAAATATTGCTGGAAACTTTGCCCAGGAATGTGATGCCTGGGGCCACAGAGAATACACCACGCCACCTTTGCCTGTCCATTTTGCAGATGAGCAGTGCTGACCCAGGGAGGCCTAAGGCTGCTTAGCTCTAAAATAATGGCTCACTCATCCAGTGTTTCTAATCTGGGGCTTATCACTTGTGGTTAGAGAGGGAGCCCTACGTTTGGTCAGGAAGGGGCGGGGGCTGCAGGTAGAGGAGGGCATCGCTGCGGCCCAGGAGTGAGACTTTAGTCCAGCAGGGAAGTGGTGCTGGCCCACATTGGGGTGGCCGTGAAGAGATGGAGGAACATGGACAGACTGGGGTGTGTGTTGAGGGTGGGATTGTCAGGGACTTGCCGATTGCTTGGGTGTGGGGGATGAAGAGAGGAATTTGAGATAACTCTGGGATATTTTGCTTAAGCATGAGTGGGTGGTGGTACCATTGACAGACGTGGGAAGTCCAGGGAGCAGGGAGGAGGAGCAAGTTTGAAGGAAAAGCCGAGTTTGGTTTTGGCCATATGTATTAATTTTGAGATGGCTCCTAGTCATTCTCCCATAGTGGAATCCACTCCCATAGTGCAATACACTCCGCACTCCCACAGTTGAATCCACTCCCACAGTGGAATCCACTCCCGCAGTGGAATCCACTCCCACGGTTGAATCCACTCCCACGGTGGAATCCACTCCCACAGTGGAAAACACTCCCACAGTGGAATACACTCCCATGGTGAAATCCACTCCCACTGTACAATACACTCTCACAGTTGAATACACTCCCACAGTTGAATACACTCCCACGGTGGAATACACTCCCACGGTGGAATCCACCCCCACAGTGGAAAACACTCTCACAGTGGAATATACTCCCACGGTTGAATCCACTCCCAAAGTGGAATCCACCCCCACAGTGGAAAACACTCTCACAGTGGAATACACTCCCAAGGTTGAATCCACTCCCACGGTGCAATACACTCCCACAGTGGAAAACACTCCCACAGTGGAATGCACTCCCGCAGTGGAATGCACTCCCACGGTTGAATCCACTCCCACAGTGGAATCCACTCCCACGGTTGAATCCACTCCCACAGTTGAATCCACTCCCATGGTGCAATACACTCCCACAGTTGAATACCCTCCCACAGTTGAATACACTCCCACGATGGAATAGACTCCCACAGTTGAATCCACTCCCACGGTGAAATCCACTCCCATGGTGCAATACACTCCCACAGTTGAATACACTCCCACAGTTGAATGCACTCCCGCAGTGGAATGCACTCCCACAGTGGAATCCACTCCCACAGTTGAATCCACTCCCACGGTGAAATCCACTCCCACGGTACAATACACTCCCACAGTGGAATACACTCCCACAGTTGAATACACTCCCACAGTTGAATACACTCCCATGGTGGAATCCACCCCCACAGTGGAATGCACTCCCACAGTGGAAAACACTCTCACAGTGGAATACACAAGGAGCGGCCGAGGACTGGAGATGGAGGCATCCAGTCATGACAGAGACCTGGCATTTTATGCAATTGGATGGGATGAAGTTATCTTGGGAACATTGGGAAAGGAGAAAAGAAAGAAGTCCATGGATTTGCCCTGAGATTATTCTGCACACAGAGGGTTGGACATGGAAGCAGAATTGGCCAGATAGACTGAGAAGGAGCGGGCAGGGAGTAAGAAGAAACCCAGAAGAGGAAGGAGTGGAGGCCAAACACAAAGCACGATAAGAAGTGGGAAGCTGTCCTGCATCAGTCACTGCTGAAAGGTCAAGTGAAAGGGAGAGAACATGGACGGGACACGTGGGGATCAGTGGTGACATGACGAATGCTGAGTCAGCTCAGCCATGGGGACAGAATGCCCACTAAGAAGGTGGAGGCAGGAACACTTTTTGCAGTGAAGGGGAGCAGACTATTGAGATGGAAGCTGGAGAGGGAAGTGGAGCCCAATGGAGCTGTTCGTGTATCACAGGAGATCCTGAAGCAGCCTTCTGTGGATGACCTAATGGAGAAGGAAGAGGGGATGTGCAGAAAGATGAGGTACCTATGGTTCAGGTGACAGAAGTGGGATCCAAGACCCACCTGGATGGAATGGCCTTGGGCAGAGCAGTGGCCTTCGTCCACAGGAGCAGGAGGGAGGCTGCCAGGTTTCATGATGGGAAGATGACCTTTGTGATTGATACCACTTTGTGAACAAAGCATGAGGCAAGTGAGGCTGGGGTGGTGAGGGTGTGGGGAGGAGAAAGGCTGAGACAGTTGCTCTAGGGCAGGAAAGTGCACACCTAGGCCACAGACAACGGTAGCAGTGTTGCAGAGCAACACAGGGCCCAGTTGGGGTGCCAGGCTATGAATTTAGAGGAAGCCAGTTTGTTTTTTCTCTACCTTTATTTTGCTGCATGGGTGCAGGCGCTGAGCAGGTGGGTGATTGGATTTAACCAAGGTTGGACATGGTCTTTAGGTATGAAGAAGTAAGGGGAGAAGATGAAAGATGGCTGTGATGGCAGAGGGCTGGTGATGGTGACAGAGGAGGGTGAGGGGTGGGAGGGCTTGGCGAGGTGGAGGGATTGCTTGTCATCTGGAAGGATGACAGGTGGTCACCCGGTGGGATGCTTGAAGTGGAGGCTGTGTGGGTGGTGCAGTTTTCGCAATGGTACAAGGTGTGATGGCCATGGGAGTAGGTGGGGAGGAGGGGGACAAATGGTTGGATCAACCTGTAGAGGGACAGAGAAGCCCCAGTGTTGGGTGGATCTGCAGAGTGGATGTTGAAGTCACCAAAACCGATGACAGGAGGGGTGGGGAGGAAGACAGGGCAGATGTGTCAGTTGAGTCTGTGATGAATGCGAGGTGCAACCCGTGGGCAGTGGTGAGGGGTCAAGTCTGTGGACATGGATTCAGAGGGGATGGGGCTTTGAAAGGGATAATGGAGGGCAATTGTTCTGGGAAAAGCAATGGCAGGGTCTGTGGGGGTGCGGGAGAGGGAACAGGGGGAACTGGCATATCGGGGGCAACCGAGTGTCAGTTAGGACAAGAGTTCAAAACAGAGGCTGAGGGTATGGGCTGCTTGTGATGACAGGCCTGAGTCCCCAGCACCGAGACGGGGCACTGTTCCTGGAGGCTGGAGGTCTCAGTTTCTGTGGGAGGCTTAGATTCCACATCCCTGTGGCTTCCAGTTCCTCAGAAGCAAAATGAGGTCACGGTCACTTGTGAGTGGGTGATAGGATGCTCCAGGATGAAGGGTGTGAGCTCCACCCTGAGCATGCAGGGACTCTCTAGCTGTGCTCAGGCTGATGGGCGTGGAGTGCCCAGCCAGGCAGACCCACCAGTTGGTAGTAGGAGGCTGATGGCCTCGAGGTGGGAGGCCCTGCCCTCCACGCTGTCCAAGTTTTGCAGGTAAGAGATGAAACGCATTTCGAGGGCGACTGGGCACTGGCCACTGTGCTGTGGCTTGGCAGGCACCCATGGCACAGGTGTGTGGGTAATTGTGATACATGGGAAAATGCACAAAGCCGCCAGCCCTGGGCTGGCCTCCGGGGCAGGAGCAGAGAGGGGCTGGGCATAGGTGGGACAGGGACACCTGTTTTCCCCATGGAAAGCAGACATTCACCCAGCCGTGCATGTGGTAGATCCACCGGGGCTCTGATACTAAGACTGTCATTGACTGAGTCCCTGCTATGTCAGACACATTCCATATTTTGCATCTGCACACACTTCCTGCCAGGAATGGAGTTGTTTCCCTCTTATGCTCTTGAAAAACTGCAGCCCAGAAAGGTTAAGTGACTTGACTAAGTTCTCACGACTTGGAAGTGGAAGAGTGGGGATTAGAACCCAGAACTCTGTGACTTCAAAGCCTGGGCTTCTGCCATGTGATGCATCAGTGAGATGCCCGTTCCTGGCTGGGCCCTAGGATCCAGAGACATCCCATCAGTCACCCTACTCACAGGGCACTCTCAGCAGCTTCTCCTCCTCAAGCCTGGGAGTCTACAATCCTGGGCTATTCCCTTCCTGGGGCCCCTCCCCAGAAAGGACAATTACACCCACTGAGTGATCTTTCTGTGGCATTGTGTGGACAGGGGCCTACCTCTCTGGCGTGGGCAGGCAGGCGTGTGCTACTGTCGTCTCTAGGCAGCGATCGGATGAATAACTGATGGTGATTAGCTAAATCATAACATCGCTCATGCCATGCATAAGTGATGAGCCAACTGGTGCCAGGCCGCGATGAGCGGCAACGGGCACCCCCACCTCACCCCCCAGCCCGGAGAAGCCACCACGGCGCTGCCTCCCTGTGTTATCTGGCACATCAAGTGCTGCGACAATGAATATAGATTGACCTTATTATAGCAGCCGGCTGCTGGTGCCAGGCGCAGCCAGGCATACTTTGCACAAATTAAAGGTGTCAGCATGTAATTTACGGTTCATGGCGAAAGGGGTAGTGGGGGTCGGGGAGGCACTGAGGCAGGTAGAAAGGAAGGTGGGCTGGCTGCAGGGCTGGCACCAGGAGCCCAGGCGCTAATGACAGGAGGCACAGCCGAGGTGTCATTTTCCTCCCGGTTTGCTCATTTTTAGCTATTTCTTGCTCAAGGCGGGGGTGGGGGGGCAGCCGCCTCTCCTGAGCTCTCCCTGACACGCTCTGTGTGCATGTGTGCGTGTGTGTATTTTTCAGCTAAATTACTGGTTTTACCTGAAGAGCGTAAAGTAGGTGTGCTAATTTACGGCTCGGCAGATAAAGCCGCAGCGTGCGGAGCTGTCTGGGAAGCCTGTGATCCGACATCATTTTACTAACACACCCGAGAGCAGCTTGACACGTCGAGTCGGGCCTGTGATTAAAGCTGTACTCTTCTTCCCCCCCCTTCTCCAACACGGAGAACAGATTAAACTCTAAGTAATAGATCTCGGTTTTCTTGCCATCCCACTGATATACACAGTACACAGTTTGACACAAAGAGTAAGTTATACATCACAAACAACAGCCTCTGCTCTTTACCGCCCAGAATTAATTTTCCATTTGCTACGCCTCCCTCCTCTCCAAGCCCATTTTCCTGTCCAGCAGGGCTCTCTCCTCTCTTGAAAAGGCAGGGGAGGAGAAGTGCAGGTCGGGCCTGGAAGAGGTGGCTCAGGACAGATAGTTTAACCCCAATGGTTTAAGGATGAGGAAACGGAGGCCTGGAGTGAAGTGATGTCACCCTTTGTGTCTGTGGTAGAGGTGAGGCTCAAACCTGCCTTCTGGTTGATGAGCCAGGGCCCCCTCCCACGCCCAGGCAGCAGAGGCTGCCCAAGGAGCTGCTTGTTTGCCCTGTTCTTCCCTGCAACCTGCCAGACAGACTGTCTCTGCTTCTCTGCCCTGCTCTGTGCCCCAGGCGGAGACGTTTCGGGGCTGCCCATGCCTCTGGCCACTGCCTGGGCTTGGCTGGCGGGAGGTACCAGAATGAGAAGCAATGGTGGGAGGAGAGAGGAGCTGGGCTATTTCTCCCCTGCTTCTGCCTCTGGGATGCGCGTCTCTGGGAAGAGCTGCCTCCCTCTGTGACCGTGCTCCTGTGGGGCGGCCCTCCTCCACGGCTCGCACTCCCGCTGGCCTCTGGCCATGCCATCCTGCCCTGCCCTGCAGGTCTGGGCTGGGGACAGCTGTCAGCTGCTCTAGTCCAGGAGCCTCCCCATCCCTTTCAGATTTCCTTACCCCTGCCCACCTCAGTCACCAGCCCCTCCATCTGTGTCTCTTCAGTTGAGCCACCTGGGGCAATTCTGTTTTCTATGGGGACCCTGAGTGACACTGAGGTGGACCTATTCTTTATTGAGTACCTATGCTGGTGACCATCTGCCTAAAGGCACACACCGGGAGGAAGGGATCCAGACCTCCCACGGTAACATGCGTCCCTCTGGGAGAGGCCCCCCAGCTTGCTTTCCTGGCCACTGACACCCCTACCCAGGCCTCACGGCAGGTGCTTTGTATGCCACCTCAGGGGAGCCTCGCATGTGGCCCTGTGAGGCAGGGTCTGGCTAGGCCTTCTAAGGGAGGTGGAAATGGAGGCGCAGGGAGGCTACGTCTCTTCTCCAGGGTCACCCAGCCTTGGGCAGCAGAGTTCAGTTCCAAACGTGGGGCTAGCTGGCTCTGGTGCCGAGCAACTTCCTCTGCGCTGTGTAGGAGGTTCGTTTTGCTGAGCTCACGTAGAACACACACACACACACATGCACATGTGCACACCCAGGCACGAAAGACCGAATGCTTTTGAGGAGCAGTCAGAGAGCATGGGCAGGGGGGCAGGGCCAGAAGTGAGGAGGGTTAGATGTGGCAAATAGGGCTGGGTAAATCCAGGAGGGCATTTTGGAGGAGGCAAATAAGTCCTGGAGATAAATGGAAACTACATGGAAACACACAGCCAGGAGCTTTCTAACCACGCCTCCATAGACTGGCTGCACTGAATCACCAGGGTTGGTGGGGGTTAGGGGCGTGCTTTAAAATCAGACTCCCAAGCCTCATCTCTAATGCAGAGAATCAGAATCTCTGGGGGTGCAGCCCAAGAATCTGCTTTGTTTTGCTTTGATATGCAGCTAGTCAAGAGAGCCACAAACCGTTCCCACTTCTGCATCTTACGTGCCGGGGAAGTAGGTAAAGGAAGTCCAGAGAGGCCTAGGGACTCACCCAGGGTCTCACAGCAACCAATTCCAAAGGCAGGGTCCAGGCCGCTTGCTTCCCCGCCCGATGCTCAGCTGACGGCGCATTCACCCTCGGGCTTCTCAGTGGGCAGGGTGGAAACACAGCTTCCCTGGATACGGTCTCAGCCTCCTCCCCCCGCCCCAGCCACCCTGTAGCCGGTTCTCAAGATGGCAAGTGGGGGGTGGATGAAGGTGGTGGCAAAGCGAGACAGCGCCTGGAATAACACGACATTTCGAAATGTGAATCACTGGGACTTTCTGTTTTCTCCTGCTCCCTCTCTGCACCCTCCCATTCCCCGCACCCCACCAGGCACTCTCTGAGCTCACAGGCCTGGACATCCACCCAGTGTGTGACACCAGCCGGGGAAGCCACCTGAGTGGAAGAGTGGGTGGAGTCTGAGATGAGAGCAGAGTTGGAGCTCTGGGCTTAGTGCTGCCCCTTCTTGCTGTGTGACTTTGGGCAAGGCACTGCACCTCTCTGGACCTCAGCACTGGGATGCTCACCATAAGGCTTGTTGATACCCTTGGGCTGTCACATGGCGGGGACCCTGCAAGACCTATTCTATCCTGAACCCCTCTTCTGCTCTGCTGTCCTGTCATTCCATCATTTGTATTCTGGTCTTTTGAACCCCGAGTAATGGGACCCCAGGACGGTGCTGGTGGGAGGGTGCTGGGAAAGGGGGAAGCTAGGGAGGGGGCAGTTAGCACTGCCGAGTGGAATGGGGGCCACCCAGCCACTGAATGAGTGTCTGGATGTCCCCCCTTCCCCCACTAGACTCTTCCTCCACATTCCCTTGACTCAGAAGCTAATGATTCAGAAACAGATCAGCCCTTGGCTCTATGTCGCCATGCAGGCACGAGTCAGAGCAAGCCAGCAGCACCCCGGGGGCTTGTGCCCTCCTCGCTGTGAAAGGTTGTTGGACATTCTTTAAGTGCCTCCAGCGCCAGGGCAGCCCCTGAGGCACCAAGGGACAAGTTGGCTCTGTGTGTGTTTGCGTCCTCATTCCCAGGTCACGCCCAATTCACCCCCTGTCCCCATGGTCCACCACAGTGCTGGGTGCACAGTAGGGGCCCCAGGGACATCCCTACATGGAATTCGTGCTGCCTGGCCAGGGCCTCCTCTGCCTCAGCAGGCAGGAGCCTTGGTCCCCAGAGGGTTGCCTTTGGGGAAGGCTTTTTTCAGGCCCTTAGTGACCACATTTCTAAAATAGTGGCAGTGGCCAGGCTCACAGGCTGAGGATCTCTTTCTGCTCTTACCTGCCACAGGGTCCCTCTGCCTCAGCAGGAGAGCAGGCCAGAGTGCAGAGTCTGAGCGTGAGGCAGCTGTGCACGTGCAGGAACTCAGACAGGGCTGGCACATAGCAGTTGCTTAGTTAACATCTATGAGGGGAAGGAAGGAGGGGGAGGGAAGAGGCAGACAGAGGGTCGGGCTGGTATGTGCAGCCCCATCAGTTGGTTCTGATCCCTCCTGACCCCCCAGCTGACTCCTGCCCACCCTCCTCGACTTCCTCCTGTGGACTTACCCCCTCCTCCCGAGAAGAAGGTGATGCTGGGAGGAATGGTGGAGCGGGCACAGGAGAGAGCTCCATAGAAAGTGGAGCTTTGTTCTACAGACTAGGGAAATTGGGCCATAAGTCTCCAGATCTTCTCTGAGGAGCCCTCCATATAGCAGGAGGTGCTCAAAGCTAAGTGTCCCAGCCCTGAACTTGGCAAACTACCTAACCCTAACACCCCACTGACGGCGCCCCAGGTGTAGACCTCTGTCCGGGTGGGAGGGACGGTATTGAGTTTGCCACTGCATGATGGTGGTGGTGTAGGGTGGGGCTGTAAGAGAGTAATGCACCCCAGGAAGTGGGAAACCAAGAGTGGGGAGAGTTCCATGCCCAGGAGCCCAGGGCCCATTTGTGGCTGCTCACGCTCACCAGGTTTTGTCACCTGCCACTGGCTCCTCACCAGTGATCAGAAACAGTCCTCCCGCTTGCCCTTACGTGTGACCGGGCTGTGGTCAGAGCACCCGACTCAGGCTGAGGCTGGGCTGCACCAGCATCCTGGCCAGCCCTGCCCCAAATGAGACAGGAAGTGCTCTGAAGTGCCTCTGTAGCTGACAGGGGCTGGGGTGGGGAGACCCTGCCGGCAGCTAGCAGGGAAAGTTTGGCTTACGTTTTGCAGTGTTTCCAAGGTCAATTTCTTCCTCCTTGTTACCTGTCCTTCTTGTTTCTCTGAATGGCCATCTAGAAAGAGGATATGGTCCAGAAGCATTTCTATTCTCTCTCTGAACCTGAACATGGTTCCCCAAGGATGTGTTGTCTTGGCTGGCACAGGGGGTGGAGAGGATATGGGGACAGGGTGGGCGCTAGCTTAGAATCCAAGCCACAGGGACTTTAAAGTCAAGAGAAGAAAACGTGGAAAGCTACAACCAGGTCATTTTACCAATGAGGAAGCAGGTCCTAGGGAGGTGAAGTGACTTACCTAGTGACTTAAAAAAAAAAAAAAAAACCCACAAAATTTCCATTTGATAGATGAAGAGACATAATTATAGAGACAAAATGTGACCTGCCTAGGGAAACACCATAGTGCAGAACTCTGGCTGGATCCAAATCTCTGGGCTTTGCGCTCCCTTCCGTCCTGCAGGACAGCTCTGTATGTGTGACCTACTGATAAGGTAGTTACGCTCATCTCCATGTACAGATGAGGAAACCGAATCTCAGAACAACGGCATACTTGGAAAATGATGACACCTTCAGCTCTGCTGAGATCAGATGCAGCATGTCCAGTGGAGGCCCAAGTCCCAGCTCCTCTAGGAAGCCTGTCCCGACGATTCCAGGGCACATGGAGTCCTTCCTTCTCCAAAGTCTTACTGCACTTATTTTGAGCAATAGAAAAATAATGCTAAGAAAGAAGCAAGGAAACACTCATGCAATGCTCATGACATGCTGTGTACCATGCCAGCACTCAGGGGCTCCTAGGGTCCACCTTGAGCAGGACTCAGGATGACGCTCCTTTTTTTTTTTTTTTTTTTGAGTCAGAGTCTCACTCTGTCACCAGGCACCAGGCTGGAATGCAGTGGCGCGATCTCTGCTCACTGTAACCTCCACCTCCCGGGTTCAAGCAATTCTCCTGCCTCAGCCTCCCAAGTAGCTGGGACTACAGGCGTGCGCCACCATGCCCAGCTAATTTTTTTTTTTTTTTTTTTATTTTTTAGTAGAGACAGGGTTTCACCATGTTGGCCTGGATGGTCTCGATCTCTTGACCTTGTGATCTGCCCGCCTCAGCTTCCCAAAGTGCCGGGATTACAGGTGTGAGCCACCGCACCCGGCCGACACTCCTTTTACAGGCAAGGAAACTGAGGGTCAGAGGGCTCACGTCTCAACCTATGTCTGTCTGACTCCCAAGTTCAATGTGCTTTTCTCTCTTACTCAGCCCCACATTCTACTCCTCTAGAATCATTTCCTGAGTGCTTTCTTGTCTCTGCAATTTGGCTGTAAGTTCATCAGTCATAGAGATCGTGTCCCTGCTTGCACCCCATGCAGCTGGCCTGGGCTTGACCTCGGCAAAGGGTCAGCACAGACTCTAGGCCTTGAGAAGGAGGCAGAGATGGAGCAGAGGCAGCAGGCTGGCTCCAACTCCCCTCAACCGCTTCCTAGCACAGTGAGGGCTGTTAGTTTATTTCTCAGAACCTCAGTTTCCTCATCTATAAAATGGGGTGGTACTCATGGAGTCTCAGACTCGCTGAGTGAAGGGTGGGGTAAGGTAAGGAGCTCTGAGTGTCAAGAGTCCGGTGTGAAGCCTGGCACATAGTGGGTACTTAATATGAACTGGGATTACTCCCATCAGCCTGCTCATTTCATGGGGCATCTCTGGGGTGCCCTCTCAGCCCCAGCAACTATGACTCAGCTTTCTTTTCCTGGGGCCTGTGTGTGTAGGGGCTGGGTCCAGCTGATAGGCACACAGGGGACAGTGTTTCTGTGTCACTCACTTTGGGTGGCGGCTGTGAATGCTGCAGTCTGTGTGTCCCTGCCCTGCCCCCAGACTTTGTCAATCCTGAGAGCTGAGGGTTTGTCGGTGCTTCCAGACACCCAGAGGGAGGACACAACCTCAGCCAAGACACTGGCTTTCCCTGGCTGGCCTGCCTTGAGCTAGGGAGAAACTCTTCAAGATGAGCTCCCAGCTTCACAGCCCAGGGGGTGGGTGGCTGACTACAGGGGCAGAGCACAGCCCAGGAGACTGTCACTGCAGACATGCTGCCAGCCACATCTCAATTACTGTGAAAGCAGGAGGTACCAGGCTCCCTTATGATGGAGGAGAGACGTGGAGGTGGGGAGCCTCCCAAGTCAGGGAGCAGGGGTGGGATGGGGTGGGCCAACTGCATGATCTGAACTTCCAGCTTAGCTTAGTTCCCCCAGTCTCAGGTCTTAAGTGGCAAGGGCTCCCTCGGATGCTCAAACCAAGCAGATCTCTCAAAGGGGAGTTTGGACCTGTCTGGGGCAGGAGTGCTGGTGCCCATGGGTGGTGTTTTCTCTGCACTGAATTATCACCTGGCTATTCACACAGCCCCGCCTACATCCTGCCCTTGCTCCCTTAGCCCCAACCACTCTGCACTTTCTTCTGTCCCTAGAATAAACCAAACACGTTCTTTCCCCAGGTCTTTGCCTCAACTCTTTCCTCCGCTTGGACTGCTCTTCCTTCTGACTTAGGGCACCCTTTCTCATCCAGACCACCCTGCTCAGGGGGACCCCCGTTCCCCAGGGCAGGTGGCCCTCTTATATGACCTTCATGGCCCATATCTCCACGGGGAGTTACCCTTATTAGATTGTTTCTGGCCTCTTTTCTGCTTCCCCCACTGCAATGGAAGCTCTTTGAGGGTCTGGATGCCTAATCTGTGCTGAGATCCAGGGCGCTGGGTCTCAGGAAATACTGAGAAATACTTCAGGAAATACTTCTCGCGCTGAAGGTGCTTAGGAAATACCTTCCGAATGAACAGAACCCCTGCCATCTGCTAAGCTGGATCCATGATGACAGAAGTCGAGGAATGTGAGGTTCATCTAGAGAGTTCTTGTGAATTTTCCGAGGGTATACATGACACCTAGCTCATCAGATCTCAGGATAACCTGCAGCCCCTCCTTCATGCAGCACAGGTGAAAGTACTGGGACCTGGAGAGGGGCGAGATCCCCATGAAGGTGACATACCTGACTGGAGGGACAGCAGCAGGAGCGTGGCCCCTTCCCGTAACTGCAGGCTTATGAAACGAGATGTAAGGAGAGAACATTTTCACCTGGACAGAGAGCCTCAGCCTCACAGGTCCTGACGGGGCCAAGTCCCTTATGGTAAAGCCCCTCCTGCTTGCAAACAAGGAAGCTGAGATCCAGGGAGGCGCATGGCTGGTCAGAGTCCCCACCACTAATTAGAAGTAGTCTTCAGATTGTAGATGCATCTGTTTCTTTGTGCGCCAAGCTGGTGGGGAAGTCAAGCCTGTCAGTGTCCACATGGGGCTAAAGGGGTCTCAGATGAGGACCCCAGAAAGGATCCTGAGGAGAGAGGACCAGGTTGCCTGGAGCCCCTGGGCAGGGGTCAGTACAAGGGAGGAGTGAAGAGCAGTGGTCTCAAAGCTTTTCAGTCAAGAAAAGAAATCAGACCACACAGTCATCAATACATGTGTATATATATTTGTTTACTCACTGTGTACATTCAAATATAATAGTATGTATGAAAACGTCCAAAAATAGAAATGTTGAAATGAGATTTTAAAGCATATGTAACATTTCTGTTATTTTCTTCCCATAGGACAATGATGCCCAGCCCTGGGCATTAGGGCACTCCCTGTGCAGAGCACTCACTAGGCACAGGCGCTTCGGGGCCCAGCAGACCCGTGTTTGAATCTAGGACTTTCTTGCCATTATCTGTGGCTTTAGGGTAGCTTCTGGGACCCAGTCTCTTCCTCTGTAAATCGAGACAACAATTTCTACTTTGCTGTATGGTTTAATTGAGGTGATACTTAAACAGTGCTTGGTACCGGGCTTGGCAGCATGAAAGAGCTCATATATGGTAACTATGGTGATTATTATTGCCATGATCAGGCTCATCCTTGTTTGCTAAAATTAATGAAACTCAACTCTGAATACCATGGACCCGCAGGCTTGTTTCTTGAGCTGCCCCATCCTCACCAATGCCGGGTCACTGCTGAATATAAGCCTGGAACGAAGATGACAGTTTCCCTTGGCCGAATCCGATGCCCCCAGCATTGATGCAGATGGACCTGGAACCTGGATAAAGAAAGGCGGGGGCTGGGCATCCCCGAGGGTGGGGCTGAGAGGCTGGTCAGATTTCAGCTTCCTCTGTGTTCCTTTTAAAATAATTGAAGTGTCAGCTTGGGTTCATGGGCTGGTCACGGTTTCCATCCCTCCCTAACTTCATAAGGCAAGTCCATGAATTATACAGTGCCAGAGCAGACGGTGCTAAGTAAGGATGCATCACAAGCCGGGCTTAATAAGGACACTCTGGCTATTCTTGGAAGGCATTTGCAAGTCAAAAATATGGTGCATGGAGATCTGATGTCGACTTCAAAATCTGAAGATTTCAGCTGGGTCAGCATTATTTTATGTTAAATCCCATCAAAACAAAAAATAAAGAAATAAGGAAGCGGTATAGTACATGGTTTTGCTTTGTTTTTGATTTTAACTTTTTGGTAATAACACAAATGGTCAAATGTGCCTACCTCCTCCCACCCACCCCAACCCATCTCCCATTCCCACACCCCCTCTAAGTAATGTCAACACACATGCCCATGGACTCATATGGTGTGGGTAGACATTCCCTTGCTGTGGAATTAGAAAGTGTTCCTACCATTATAATTGTGTGCCAAATAGTGAGAAGATAAAAGCTTTCCCATTTTCTTTTCTTCACCAAGGTTTTGCATGACCCATGCCTGCTCTTTTCTATAACATGTCCATGTGTTAGAAACTCAGCTATTTATCAAAAAAAAAAAAAAATAGGGACTGACATCTATGTAAAAAACTAAATTGCACTGGGGGATAAGAACCAAGAACCATAGTAAAAGCTGGGAGACTTCTCTTCTCTAGTCCAGGAGGGTAGCATTTCATCCAAAATGCCCCAGGAGGGAGGGCTGACCATTCTAGATGGCTCCTTCCTGAGAATCAGCTGCCTCCATAGGAGATGCTGGATCATGTAGTGCAGGGATCCCACTTAGACTTCCCTTTATGGGTTCGCAGGTGGCTTTGTTTATAAACACAGTATTTCAGGGGAAAGTCAAGCAGGCATCACGTGCCAGGAGGTGAGGGGAGCACCGAAGCAGGAATATCTAGGAGGCCCCTGCAAACCTTTTCTGGCCATTGATGGCAAAAAACGATCATGGTTTCCCTAACTCACCTCCTTGCAAGCTGGAGAACCACTAGCATCTTTGTGTACACAGGGGCCAGGTTTATTTTGGGAATCCCTAAATGTAAACCCAATATGGCAGCAATGAGGGTATTTATGTCAGCAACAAAGTGCAGGAACAGCCTGTGAATTGGAAACCTCTCTGGCTGGAAAAGTCCAAGTGCTCAGAAGAAGGTGTGTAGACTAGCATTTCTCAAACTGAAATATGCCCAAGAATCCCCCTGGGGATCTTGTTAAAAATAAAGACCAAGATTCTGCGAAGGGCCTGAGATGTTGCATTTCTAAAAGTGCCCAGGTGATGCTGCTGCTGCTGGCGGTCCATGGATCCCACTTTGAGTGGTGAGGGTACAGTCTAGGTGGCGTCTTCTAATAAGGCTTGCATTCAGGTTACCGGGCTCAGGTGCTGTGATGGGGGGTGGGGAGACATAGCTTTAAGTCTTTTTCTAGATTGTGCCCTAGATGGACATGATTGGCTCATGGTGGTGACCAAGGGGTGCTGGGCAGGCAGAGGCATGGGACAGAACGCAAGAGCATAGTCAGGAGAAGAATTGATTCTCCTGGCACCACCTGGCTCCCCTACCCAGCCTTGGAGTAGTAGAGAGTATTTGATGGTAGGGAGGTCATCGGCAGCTTTGGTAAGAGCAGATATGAAGTCTCTAGGATATGTTAAGTTAAAAACCTAAGTGTAATGTGCTGTGTATGGTAGGTTGACACTGAGTAAAGAAAGTGAGGGAACACGTACACATAGATGTGTTTGTGTAAATGGAGAACATCTCATTCTGAAAATATACCCAGGAAACCATAAACAGTGGTCGCCTTTGTGGGGAGAAACTGGGAAAGAAGACACGTGGAGCGAGAAGAGCCTCCCTCCAATGGAAACACTCACTTCTCCGGCCACAGTGATTGGTTCAGTGGGCTTGGACATGTGACATGCCCTAGTCCAATCAGAGCGAGTCTCTGGATACTTGCCGGACTGTGTTATTCTCCATTTCCACTGTCATTCATCACTCTGCCCTCATTCCAATGAGGCTCACTTGTCAGCATCTGCTGAGATCTGCCATCCAGGGTGGGGTTTGGACAGTTGTTCCCCTCCTTGCCGGCATCAGCTGGGACATGACAGTGCCCTCATCTGATCTCACAGGACATCCTCTCCTACTGTTGTGAGTCCCCTGGGAGGCTCTGCCTTTCAGGTGACCCCCTTGCCCCGCTCCCTGTAGGTGTGGGGAAGCCCATCTATTCTCTCTGCACCACGCTGAGGGCGTGGCACTCTGAGTCCATATATCTGGGCTCCTCCACTGGACAGCGATGTCTCTCTAAGGTTTGCTATCATCCCAAGGCCCCACCCTTCTTGTTTCCCAAACTGGCCAGAGATTTCTGGGTCTGATACTTCCTCTCCCACTGAGATTGAACCGCAAGAGGAGTCAAGCATGTGACTCCTTGTCCCCGCCTCGCACATCAGTAGCTCCTTCTGCCGCTCTCACCTCTGCCTCCGCCCAGCCCACCCCTCTTAGTTATCCGTGTCTAATCTCGGCAGCATGGCAGTCTGGTTCTCCAGCTCTCCTTTTTCTAATCTAGACTTTATGCCCCAATTCCTTCAGAGCTTTGCTTCTGATGATGCTAAAACTAGGCTTTTAGAACTGGAGAAAAAAAAAAAAAAAGGTTTTTGCAAATCAAAAGCCTTATCTTTCAAGAACTTGTCTCTGTTATGAGTACCAAAGTTCTATTTTGAAACGAAAAGAGTTGACTGTTTCTCTTCTCCTTGCATTCCATGTTCCTGATGTAATAGTCCTTATCTTGCTTGAAGCCAGGCACCTTTGCCTTGGGTCTGTAGGTATGGGAAATACGATTGTCATGCTGTGGCGTCTATGGCCCGTCAGCTCCCCACAGCCTTCCTAAGTTCTGCAGGGGAACAGGAGGAAGCAGTTTTGGAGTTGGGGCACCCAACCAGTGGCAGAACTAGTCTCACTTCTGTTACTCAATTGTCGCATGATCTAGGGAAGCCACTGAATCCTTTTGAACCTTGCTTTCCTTATCTGCAAAATGGGGAGAGCAACAACCATCTTTCAAGGTCGTTTCAGGATCAAGGGAGATAACATATGTGAAAGCGCTTCGCAAATGACAAAGTATAATATAAACATGAAGCATCATTACTTTTCGGTGTTCTTAATTTCTTTGTGTAGTTTTCTTTGCCAAAGACTTCTGTTTTGAGCTCGCATGGCCATTTGTTCACAGAGCCATGAACGTGTTGTAGTGTGCAGAACTTACATCTTAACGTGTCTGCTGGCTTCTTGCACTGTATGTGAGTGCTTGGAAGACACGGACCACACCCGTGTGATCTTGGCACCTGATGCCTTCAGCCAGTGTCTGGCATAGAGTAGGTGCCCAGTATGTGTTTGTGGATGAAGGGGTGGGCACTTAGCAAGCACTTAGCTAATTAAATGGATAATTAGCCAGGAGCAGCAATGGGCTGGGACTTCTGCAGACTAGTGGTTTTCAACTGGGAGCAATTTTGCCCCCTTCCGCTTACAGGGTATTTGGCAATCTGGAGATGTTTTTGGTTGTCATAACTTGAGGAATGCTACAGGTACCTAGTAGGTAGAAGCCAGGATGCTGCTAAACATCCCACAATACACAGGACAGCCCCCTATAACAAATAATATTTCAGCCTAGAATGTCGAGACTGCCATGGCCTAGAGGCCCTGCTGTAAGCTCTCTTTTTAAACAGTCCTGAGAAATAAGGCTTGTGAATCCAGAATTGGAAGGGAGCCTTAGACTTTGGGTTTAAAAATGATTTCTTGATAATCTTTGATGAATGCAGGGGCGAGGGTGGAGATATGGTGGTTAATGATGAAGAGTCTGAAAATTATTACTACCTCGGGGTGGGAGAGGCGAGAGACTTTGGAAAATGTCCAGCTGAAGAAGAGAAGAGGGTTGGCATCAGACAGGATGGGGTGGAGCCCTAGTGTGCTGGGAGTCACTGAAAGAGCCTCTGAGTAGAGAAGGGAAACATGTGCTGAGCTCTATGACTGTCCATCAGTTCCCTCTCCTCCTTCTGTAGGAGGCACCTGCTGAACTCAGGCATGAGCATGTGACTTGATTTGGCCAATAAAATGTGCGAGAAGTGACTTCCACTTTGGGACAGACACTTTCCGAGTGAGTTTGTACTTCCCCATGTTCCCCAGTGTGGCTGCTTAGCCAGCCTCGGCCCCGGAATGAGATAACAGCAACATAGAGCATGACCTGTAATTGCCATGAAGATGAGAGGGAAACAGACCTGGGATGCCTTACACCACTGCAGTTTTTTGGATTGTGTTTTATTGCACCATAATCTATCCTATCTTGAGAATGTACAATATTTGGGCTGATGTAGATCGCAAGCCTGTGTAACTAAAGATCAGTTCATCTTTCCTCTGCCCTTTGAATTGGTTTGCACAGGGATCTTTGAGGTGTCTGGGCTGACACAGACAAACGCCAAGTGACTTGGACCCCTAACTATTGTCAACGAAAAGAGTCAAACTCTGTAAAATATTTGGAGAGGCTTATTCTGAGCCAAATATGAATGACCAAAGGCCTCTGCCACAGCTCTTGGGAGAGAGATCCTGAGAACATGTGCCCAAGGTGGTCAGGTTACATCTTGATTTTATACATTTTAGGAGGACATAAATCATCAATCAATACATGGAGGATGTACATTGGTTCAGTTGGGAAGGTGGGACAACCTGATTCAAAGATTTTCCGATTGGCAATTGGTCAAAAGAATTATTATTTAAAGACTTGGAATCAATAGACAAGAATATCTGGGTTTACAATAAGGCATTTTGGAGACCAAAGTTTACCATGCAGATGAAGCCTCCAGGTAGGAGGCTTCAGAGAGAGGTGCAATCTTGGCTCACTGCAGTCTCCACCTTCCGGGTTCAAGCAAATCTCATGCCTCAGCCTCCTGAGTAGCTGAAATTACAGGTATCTGCCACCGTGCCTGGCTAATTTTTACATTTTTAGTAGAAATGGTATTTCACCGTGTTGGCCAGGCTGGTCTCTAACTCCTGACCTCAAGTGATCTGCCTGCCTCGGCCTCCCAAAGTGCTGGGATTACAGGTGTGAGCCACCGCCCCCAGCCAAGAATAGACTGTAAATGTTTCTGATCAGATGTAAAGAGTATTCTATCAGTAATTCCAAAAGGGAGGAGGGTATAATGAGGCATACCGAGCTCCCTGTTCCCATCATGTCCTGAATAAGTTTTTCAGGTTAACCTTGGAACACTCTTGGCCAAGAGAAAGGGTCCATTTAGATGGCTGTGGGGCTTAGAATTTTATTTTTGGTTTATGCTGTCCATCTGCATTCTTACAGCTCCAGGAGGCAGGAGCCATGGTGGGTCCAGGCGAAGGCAACTGACGCTCCAAAACTCCCCTCTCACTGCTGGTTAAATGCCAGCTTCACAGAAAGATATATGATGGTTCTATTTATTTAGCCATCACAAATGTCACTATTATCACAGATGACATTAATTTTTAAGAGAAAAGGAAGAAAATATGTCACATTTCTGTTTTGTGCATATGCTGATTGAATGAAAAGATTATACCAGATGCCAACTTAAAATAAGGACATATAAATATTTAATTGTTTATATGTATGTATACATTGCTGTATACACAATATGGATCTATACAGACACAGAGCACTGAATCTCAACAGGGGGTGATTTTGCTTTCCAGGGGGACATATGGTAATGTCAGGAGAGTTTTTTGGTTGTCCCAGCCGAGGGCTTGGGGGTACTCCTGATATCCAGTGGGTAGAGGCCTGGCCTGTGGCTAAGCATCCTTCAGTGTACACGGCAGTCCATAGCATCCGAACTGTGCTGAGGCTTGGAGAACCTGGCCTGGATGTACATCTAAAGCCAGGAGTTCTGGGGCTGTTTTGCGTGAAGCCATGAGTGCCGGCATCCTTCTTCACGCATCATTGACAAACGCTGCTTGATTCATTTCATGTCCCCACCTTGGCTGACTCATCTAGAAGAAACCACACGTCACAGATCAGTGGGGGACCAGCCCTCATGGTCCTTACAATATAGCTTCGATGGCACTGGGCTTCCCCTGGGAACACACATGGTCATGCATAGCCGCCCTGCTCAGTTCTCAGGATGACAACGGTTGATTCACATTTAGTGTGCTTTGTGCCACACTTGGGATGGGAGTTGCAACTGCAGAAAGGTAACGGTGTGGGAGGAAGGCAGTGAGAAGGGGAACCAGAGAAGGGAGGGCAAGCCATGTTAGTTTTATGAAGATATGAGAATTTGCACATCATTTAAAGTATTGCTTGTAAGGACTGCTTAGGCACAATTTGTCTATATTGAAGACATTGAGATATGTGATTTTATAGCTATAGCTATGTGTAATATATATACATACACATGTGTGTATATATGTGTGTTTGTGTGTGTGTGTGTGTGTGTGTGTGTGTGTACACACATTAGCAACGAGGTGAACCATTTACTGTCCTCACAGCTGGCACCAACATCCACATGGGATGGGAACCTACTTTGAGAAACTTTCTGGATAAGTCACTGGACTGAAGAGAGAGACTTGGAGGGCAAATGTGTCAGCTGGACCCCCAGAGAATAAGCTAGCTTGCTGCTGAAGATGGAAACTTTCTCACTTTAGTTCCTGAGATGGGAGATTAAGTAAAAAGGAAAGAAAGAAAACAAAAATACAGAAAAAGAAGGAGGAAGACAGAGTAGCCAGAAAGGTGGTGAGGTGCTAGGATGCTCTACGGGTGGCAGAGCCCGTGAGGAATGTGTGGTGGGCTTTGGGGACAGGGGTGAAGTCAGAAGGCCATTAGGAAGCAGAGTGTGGCACTCCTTTGCCACTTTTCTAAGTGAGGGAGAAACGAAAGAAGGACAGCGTGACCCTAGGGTGTTTGTCATGCAGTGTGCTCAGAACTGTATTAGGACATCTTTCCAGTCACGTCCGATGCTCTATGTGAGCAGGTTTGAGCTGCCCAGGGAAGAGACTCAGCCTCCCTTCCCCTGTGCCCTCCCTTGCCCCGTGTCCTGCTTCACACCTCCACCTGGCGTGTGAGGGAGGGCACTAGAGGCTGAAGCCATGCTTGGACCCTAAGCTCCAGCCTAACCCAGTGAAGTCTCAGGGGAGACCTTGAAACATAAGGCAGGGGTTAGTGTTTCCAGCCACATGAATCTAGATGCTAAGAAGGCTAGGGAGCTCCAGCTGACAGGTGGGAAACCAGACGTACTCCACCAAACGATTAGACCAGATGCCAACTCATTTCCAGATCCCGTTGCCAGAGATACTAGAAAAGTGCGTAGGTAAAATAAAGCGAGGAATTGGAGGCAGACACAAATCCACCAAGTGGAGAATCCACAGACTTGCAGCAATGTCACTAACACTTTGAAGGAGGCAAATTCCTCAGACTTGTCACATGTTTGCAGTTTCAGTCTCCTGAGATTCTGGAGTCTGGGATCTGAGACGGGGTGAAGGGAGGCGTGCTTTAGCCACATCCTGCCTTGTACTGCTGAATTCTCCTGCACGTGCTCAAGGGCTTGCAAATGAAAGGTCACCTGGGCCTCCATCAGTTGTGTGGCCTGTGGACAATGAGCAGCCTGGCAAAGGCAGAGGTCTGTGAGGTGGGGGCATTGGGACTTCGTGGCCACATTTGCCCATGCCTGAGCTCCAGGTCCTTACTCTAACACAGGCACACTGCAGAGAGATTGCAGGTTCGGTTCCAGACCACCACAATAAAGTAAATATCACCATAAAGCAAGTGCATATAAAAGTTATGTTTACACTATATTGTTGTCTATTAAGTGAGCAAAAGCAATATGTCCAAAAGCAATGTACATACCTTAGTTAGAAATACTTTATTGATAAAAATGCTGACGATCATCAGAATATTTAGGGTGTTGTAATCATTTTGCTGGTGGAGGGTCTTCCTTCAGTGTTGATGGCTGCTGACTGATCTGCCTGGTGGTTACTGAAGGTTGGGATGACGGTGGGAGTTTCTTAAAGGCCAAAAACAATGAAGTTCCTTGCATCAATTGACTCTTCTTTCAAAAAAGATCTCTCTGAAACATGAAAGATTTGATAACATTTATCCACAGCAGAACTTCTTCCAAAATTGGAGTCAATCCTCTTAATCCCCGTTCCTGCTTTATCAGTTAAGTTTGTGATATTCTAAATACTTTGTTGTCATTTCAACAATGTTCACAGCTTTTGCATCAGTAGATTCCACCTCAAGAAACCACTTTCTTTGTGTAGCTGTCAGAAGCAACTCCTCATCTGCTGAAGTTTTATCATAAAATTGCAACAATTCAATATCATCTTCAGGCTCCACTTATAATTTTGTGTCTCTGCCACTTCTGCAATTATGTCCTACACCGAAGTCTGAAGCCCTCAAAGTCATCCATGAGAGCTGGAATCCACTTCTTCCAAACTCCTGTTGCTATTTTAACCTCCTTGTATGAATCACAAATGCTCTTAATGGCATCTAGAAGGAGGAATTCTTTCTAGAAAGGTTTCAATTTGTCTTTCCCAGATCCATCTAAGGAATCACTATCTATGACTGCTAAAACTTAAAAAAATATATTCCTTGAATAAGAAGACTTGAAAGTTGAAATTACTCCTTGATCCATGGGCTAAGAATGGATGTTGTGCTAGTGGTCATAAAACATGAATTGTACTTCTCTTTGTACATCTTCATCAGAGTTTTTGGGTGACCAGGTCCATTGGCAATGAACAGTCATATCTTGAAAGGAATCTTTTTTCCTGAGCAGTAGGTCTCAACATCAGGCTTAAAATACTCAGGAAACCATGTTGTAAACAAATGTGCTATCATCCAAGCTCTGTTGTTCCACTGACAGAGCACAGGGAGAGTAGATTTAGCATCATTCTTAATGGCCCTGGGGTTTTTGGGATGGTAAAGGAGGAATGGGCTTCAACTTAAAGTCTCCAGCTGCATTAGCCCCTAAGAAGAGAGTCAACCCATCCTCTGAAGCATGGAAGTCAGGCATTGGCTCTTCTTTATCTATGAAAGTCCTGGATGGCAACTTCTTCCAGCAGTGGGCTGTTTCATCTACATTGAAAATCTGTTGTTTAGTGCAGCTCCTTTCATCAATCATCTTAGCTAGGCCTTCTGGATAACTTGCTGCAGCTTCTCAATCAGCCCTTTCTGCTTCACTTTGCACTTTTACGTTCTGGAGATGGCTTCTGTCCTTAAACCTCATGAACCAACCTCGGCTAGCTTCCAACTTTTCTTCTGAGCTTCCACAGCTCTCTCAGCCTTTGTAGAATTAAAAGAGGATTAGGCTCCTGATTAGGCTTTGGTTTAAGGGAATGTTGTGGCTGATTAGATCTTTCATCCAGACCACTCAAACTTTCTCCATGTCAGCAATAAGGCCGTTTCACTTTCCTGCAATTCGTGTGTTCACTGGAATAGCACTTTTCGTTACCTTCAAGAACATTTCCTTTGCATTCTCAGCTTGGCTAACTGCTTCATGTGAGAGGCCTAGTTTCAGCCTGTCTTGGCTTTTGACACGCCTTCCTCACACACTTCATCTTTTCTGGCTTTTGGTTTAAAGTGACAGACTGTGACACTTTTTTCCACTTGAATAATTAACTCATTATAGGGTTATTAATTGGCCTAATGTCCATATGTTTTGTGTTTCAAGAAATAGGGAGGCCCAAGGAGAGGGACAGAGACAGGGACTAGCCAGTAGGAGCAGTCAGAACACACATACAACATTTATCAAGTTCTCCGTGGGTGTGGTTCATGGCACCCCAAAATTATTACAATAGTAACATCAAAGATCACTGATCACAGATCACCATAACAGATGTCATAATAATGACTAAGTTTGAAATATCATGAAAATTACCAAAATGTGACAACAGAGACACAAAGTGAGCACAACCTGTAGGAAAAATAGCCCTGAGAGACTCACTGTATGCAGGATTGCCGCAACCTTCCACTTGTGCAATAGCAGCATCTGCTGAGCACAAGCAAGTGAGCTCAGTACCACGAGGTGTGCCTGTAAATAGCACGAGGTCCCCTAGTTTCTCTCCCCTCGCCTGCAGGAGCCTTTAAACCTGAGGCCCGAGTTGGGTATTGTCCGCTGGTTTTCAGCACCCATTCTCACCTCTTTCTATGTCGTCTCCCTGGGCTGTCATGGGAGGTAAGATAAAAATGACATTTCTCAAACTCCACTGCAGCTATGGCCCTGGCAGTAAGCTTCAATCTGCCAATGAGATGCCATCAAGCTGAGATGTGGAGTGGACGTGAGGCAGAGGCTCCCTTTCTGTCACTTGGCTCAGTTTTCTGTGAGAGAGGTAGAGCTGTAGGGCCCTCTGCCCCAGTGTTTCTGCATCCAAGCCCCTGCCTTGTTGAAGGTGAGAAAAACGGCTGTGATGACTTTATGACCCTAGCTCCCGGCCTCAGATCCCTGGACCACAGCTAAGGGGCCACGTTCTTGAAGAAAGAGTGGTGGTCTCCCGATTCTCCCCCGTCCTGGCCGTGTCAGAGGGAGCAGCTCTCTCGGTGGGTTGGTTCTGTGGTTTTTGGAGAGACATTCTTGGAGGCACGGGCAACAGCCTGCCACTCTAGCCCTTCCAATGCTTGTTTGTTTTATTTTATTTTACTTTAAGTTATGGCATACATGTACAGAACATCCAGGTTTGTTACACAGGTATACATGTACTATGGTGGTTTACTGCACCTATCAACCCGTCATCTAGGTTTTAAGCCCTGGGTGCATTAGATGTTTGTCCTAATACTGTCCCTCCCCTTGCCCCCCACCCCCTGACAGGCCCCGGTAGTGTGATGCCGTCTCCCTGTCTCCATGTGCTCTCATTGTTCACTACTGCCTATGAGTGAACACGTGGTGTTTGGTTTTCTGTTCCTGTGTTAGTTTACTGGGAATGATGGTTTCCAGCTTCATCCGTGTCCCTGCAAAGGACATGAACTCATTTTTTTTTTATATAACTGCATCGTATTCCATTTAAGAAAAAAAAATCCCTGTATTAAATGCTTTTCTGTTGAAAATAGCTACACTGGGGCAGGCTCAGTGGCTCAGGCCTATAGTTCCAGCACTTTGGGAGGCCGAAGTGGGTAGGTCACCTGAGATCAAGAGTTCAAGACCAGCCTGGCCAACACGGTGAAATCCCATCTCTACTAAAAATACAAAAATGAACCGAGCTTGGTGGTGCACGCCTGTAATCCCAGCTACTCAGGAGGCTGAGGCAGGAGAATTGCTTGAACCTGGGTGCCGGAGTTTGCAGTGAGCTGAGATCCCGCCACTGCATTCCAGCCTGGGCAACAGAGCAAGACTCTGTCTCAAAAAAAAAGAAAGAAACAAACAAAAGAAAATAGCTACATTGGTTTCTGTTTCCCACTAACTGACACAGGACCTTATAAAGACTGCCAGAGGCATTGTTAAGAACCATTGAACTCATACGCTGGATTTAGAACAGAAAGTTCACAACACACCAACAGCCACAAAGAAGGTAGAATGTGTTCCCCTCCCAGCCAGCACTTCCTCCTCTCTGAGAGTTAAACCTGGATTCTCATGGACAAGGGGACTGTCCCGACTCCTCCGGCCCCCACCACGTTCCTGTCTCCCAGGCTGGGCTGGGACTAGGGTGAGGCAAAGGTGCCTAGGCACAGAATTGAAGGAGGCAGTCACCCTCAGGGCTGTGCTGATGCGGCTGACCCCCGGGAGCCAGTGCCTCTGTAAATTTTGTACTTTACCTGCCTCACCCCAGTCCTGGCCTCCTCAAAAATCTGACCTAGGTGGACCTAGCTGGCATCAACGCTGAGTGCAGAGAACTCTTGGCTTCTTCTCATGCTGTGGCTCAAAGACCAGTCTGTCAGCAGCTCCTCTGGAGGGCTCTCAAGTCTGCCCTGCACCTCACACTGTGCCTAGGTGAGGCTGCAGCTCCCAAAGGCTCTTTGCATTCTCTCTGCTGTGCCATCCCTATCCCACTGCCAGGAGGGAGGATCTTTGGTCCCAAGCTTAAAACAGGTTCCCACTAGCTATGCCAACACGACGTTTTCAAGTAACATAAGACACCCCCAGGGGGATGGCAGCTTGGGGCATTGCTCTGTGAGAACTTCATGCTCAGTGCCCAATCATTAGGCTGTATGAACAGAAGCACACTATGCAAAACAAGGGAGGGGAGAGCTCTGCTCTCCACTCCAACTCACCAAACACACCTGGAGAGACTCCACTTCCAAGGGGCTGGAGTCCTTGAAGGAAGAACAATTGGCGAACAGCTAATCAACATATGGGTGTTGCTCAATTTTAATAGAAAGTAGGAAGGTGCAAATGAAAGCAGCAGAGCGGGAAGGTACTTTTTGCACTTATCAGATTGTCAGAAGTTAGAATGGCTGGGCACAGGGGCTTATGCCTGCAGTTCTAGCACCGTGGGAGGCCAAAGTGGGAGGACCGCTTGAGCCCAGGAGTTTAAGATCGGCCTGGGCTACGTAATGAGACCCCCGTCTTGACAAAAAGAAAGAAAGATTTAAATCAAAAAGGAAAAAAATCAGAAGCATGAATGATTCGGTAGCAAGGTCTAGGGCTGGGTGCTGTCTCGTACTGGCTGAGGGAAGGCAGAGAAGGCAATGCCAAGAGTGGTGCAGTGCTTTTAGAAAAGAGGGAAATGAAAATGGGCCCTTCTGTCTGTGTTTCATAATGGCCGCCTACCTAGCAAGAGGCAGATAACAAAGCCGTGACATTCCTTTCCATCCTGTTCACAGCCACTTCTTATCTGCCCGGAAAGTTCGCTGGGGGAGCTCGAAGGAGCAGCTGCCGAGGCAGGCCGTTCACGGAAGATTTCAGCCTTAGAACCTACTTGGATGAGCACGCTGCTCTCTTTGCATGGGCTCTGAAGATATCCCAATCTGGGTTTCCAGGAAACCCTGGGCGCTACTGAAAACACATCTGGAGTGGGGACAGAGGAAGCCAGCCTGCAATAGCCTACATAGCCATGGACTATGACCTGTTATTACCTGATGGAAGTATAGCCCCTGGGAGCCAGGTGTGAGCAAGGGTGCTGGGGTGGTGCAGGGTAAGGGGAGGTGTAAAGAGGGGGAGAAGGAAGCTCTTGATGAAGGGGATCATGTACACCTCCAGGAGACTTTGTGAGTGCCAGGTGCAATCACGATTGGTAAAGACACACTGGCAGCTCCTGGAGAAGCGTTAGCACATGGGAAGAGGAAAGTCAGGAAGGGGGCGATTTCTCTTTAGAGAGGTGGCACAGTGTGGCTATTTTAGTGAGAAAGTAAGACTTACCTTGGTCTCTGTCTTGCAATGTGACCTGAACCTATTTGCTTAACCCGTCTGCGTTCCAGCGTGCGCATTGTAACGTGCTAGCATTCTGACTTAGAATGCGAAAGCAAAAATAAGTGTATGTAAAAAGATATGTTGAGATGTTTCCACTGTTACACAAATGAAGGGATTGGGTGTTATGTCCACATCTCCTGTCTGGCTCTTCCCTCTACCTCCAGCCTAATCTTCCCCTGCTCCACCTCACTCTGTCCTCAGCCTCACTGGCCCTCAGGCATAGGTTCTAGAAAGATTTATCCTCTTTCTTGCCTCAGAGCCTTAAGGCATGCTGCTCCCTGTTCCTGTAATACTCTTCTCTTTTTAAATTACGTTATTTAATTTTTGAGATGGAATCTCCCTCTGTCACCCAGGCTGGAGTGTAGCGGCACCATCTCAGCTCACTGTATCCTCCACCTCCTGGGCTCAAGCGATTCTCCCACCTCAGCCTCCCAAGTAACTAGGATTACAGGCGTGTGCCACCACACTTGGCTAATTTTTTGTATTTTTGGTAGAGATGGGGTTTCCTCATGTTGTCCAGGCTGGTCTTGAACTCCTGAGCTCAAGTAATCCATCTGCCTTGGCTTCCCAAAGTGTTGAGGTTCCAGGCGTGAGCCACTGTGCCCAGCTTTCTTCTCTTTATGTCTGGTTAGAGGAGCTCATCCCCCAGAGCTCAGCCCAGGCATCAACTCCTCAGGGAAGTCTTCCATGACTTTCCTGATTAGGTCAACTCTTTATTTGCACTCATATGAGCAAAAGTACATCCTTTTCATTGTACCCATCTCAACTGCAGTTTTACATTGTATTTGTATGATATGATGACTGTTATCAGTCTCATTAGAGGCATGTTGTGAGGATCAGCAGACAGCTCTATTGAAAGGCTCGCATAGAGAGGAATGCAAGCCCTCAGCCAGCTCCAACTCAGCAGCCATGTGAATGAGCTGCCGTGAAAAACGATCCTCCCTCCCCAGTCGAGCCTGCAGGTGACCGTAGCTTGAGCTGATGTATGTCTGCAACCTCCTGAAGCATCCTGAACTAGCGCTACCCAGCCAAGGTACTCCTGAATTCCTGACCCACGGAAACAGAGAGAATAAATGATTACTATTGTGGTTTTTTTTTTTTTTTTGAGACAGAGTCTTGCTCTGTCACCTAGGCTGGAGTGCAGAGGTGTGATCTCAGCTCACTGCAACCTCCACCTCCCGGGTTCAAGTGACTCTCCTGCTTCAGCCTCCCAAGTAGCTGGGATTATAGACCCCTGCCACTGTGCCTGGCTAATATTTGTATTTTTAGTAGAGACGGTGTTTCACCATCTTGGCCAGGCTGGTCTTGAACTCCTGACCTTGTGATCCACCCACGTTGGCCTCCCAAAGTGTTGGGATTACAGGCATGAGCCACCATTCCCGGTCATGATTACTATTGTTTTAAGTCACCAAGTTTTGGGGTATTTACCATACAGCAATGGAAATAGTGCAGATTCAGGCGCCTGGAAGTGTGGTGCTGCCGTAACAAACGTGGGAGTGGCGTCGGCACTGGATTTGGGCAGAAGCTGGGAGGAGAGGGTGCATGATAGGTTAAAGGGACTTCAGGAGACTTCACAGATGCCTGATGGCTATGATAACGATGGAAGAAGAGTTTAAGAGAAAGTGAGGAGGGTCAGGTACTCAGGCCTGTAATCCCAACACTTTAGGAAGCTAAGCTGGGAGGATCACATGGGGCCTGGAGTTTAAGACAAGCCTGGGCAACATAGTGAGACCCCATCTATACAACAAATTTTAAAAAATTACTGGAGCATGGTAGTGTGCACCTGTAGTCCTAGCTATTCAGGAGGCTGAGGCACTTGAGCCCAGGAGGGAGCTACGCCACCGCATTTCAGCCTGGGTGACAAGTGAGACTATCTCTTATTTTTTTTTGAGACAGAGCCTTGCTCCGTCGCCAGGTGCCAGGCTGGAGTGCAGTGGTGCGATCTCGGCTCACTGCAACCTCTGCCTCCCCGGTTCAAACAATTCTCCCGCCTCAGCCTCCTGAGTAGCTGGGACTACAGGTGCGCACCACCACACCCAGCTAGTTTTTGTATTTTTAGTAGAGATGGGGTTTCACCATGTTGGCCAGGATGGTCTCGATCTCTTGGCCTCATGATCTGCCCACCTCAGCCTCCCAAAGTGCAGGGATTACAGGCATGAGCCACTGCGCCCTGCCATGAGATTTTATCTCTAAAAAAATAAAAGTAAAAGTAAAACACTTGAGAGAAGAGATTCTTTGTTATGTAACGGTAAAAAATGTAGCAACACTGTGACTTGTGACAACCTGGAAAATAGCAAGTGGTCCTAATAAACTGCATGATCTGACAAACAAGAGTTCTAGGCAGTGCTGAAGAAACATGAAGTATCATTTCTGGGCAGTGGTAGGACTGAGTCCCAGTCAAGAAATGGTTAACATCTGCTCTGCTGGATTTCAAAATTGCTATGGGCCAGTGACTTCCATATGCCTCTTGCTTTCTCCATTTTTGAACGAGGGAAGAGAATTTAGGGGCAATGATCCTACGCCTGTCCGCCATTGGAAGTTGGGTGTGTGGGGGTGCGATAACGTATATCTTTAGTTTATAGTTTTAGGGTGGAGAGGAACTATACTCTAGGAGCTGTACTTGAGGGGCCACATCATGGGACCTTCATTTATGCCAGGACCTGATTTAAATAATAAGATAGTGGACCTCAAGCTTATGTTGTCATTGGGTGACTTTTTGGGCATGTTGAAAGGCTTGGGAGTCTGATAATTTTAATTTAAGAGGGATGTGAATTACAGAGGGCAAGAAGGCAGACTAATGACTGCAAGCATCTGAGATGGTCCCTGCTGAGCCTCACATCATGGTACCTATTCTCTGTGTATAGTTAGCTCCTTCCCACATGGTGAGTGCTTTGTGACCAATGGAATTCTGTGGAAATTACAGTGTGTGTGACTTCTTAGACCAGGTGATAAAAAGTATTGCAACTTTTGCATTGGTCTCTTGGATTGCTCACTCTGGGGGAAGTCAGCCACCATGTCAGGAGGACACTCAAGCAGCCTGTGGAGAGACCCACCTGAGAGGAAGTAGGGCCTCCTACCAACATCCACCACCGACTTGCCAGCCATGGGAATGAGCTACCTTGGCAATGGACCTTTCAGCTCCTGTCAGGGCTTCAGGGACCACAGCCCTGGCCAACATCTTGACTCTTGCCTTGTGAGAGGTTCTGATCCAGAGCCTGCATGAGATAAGAAGGGATGATTGTTGTTTTAAACCGGTGATTTTTTGGAGGTGATTTGTCATGCAACAATAGATAACTAATACAGCCAACCCTCTCCTCTCTGGTCTGCCTTTTCCTGGGTAAACGCTCTTGCTTTGACCTCATATTCAATTTGCCAGCAGAACTATGATGAAGAAAGATGAGGGGGTCCTTAAGGCCTCCTTCAGTTTTGTGCCTGAAGTGTCTTGCTTGACCCTCGCTCCAGTCTTGTGTGTGGTTTCTGCATGGTGTGATAAAAAGTCAGTGCCTGGTGATCTTGCCCTTAACCTCGCAGCCCAACTATTGCCAGCCCCGTGTGCCTGACTTGGCTTCCTGTGGAGAAGGCTGTGCAGTCAGGTGGACAACCCCTGTGGTCCTTTAAGAAGGCAGGCAAAAAAAGGAGAGGGCTGGGCACCACCAAGTGGGGACAGTTCTCACAGGATTCTGGAACCCAGCAGGTCCTCACATTGGCCCTGAGGCAGGTAGAGAGGCCCTTGGTGCTGGAGTGCATCAGGTGGTTGCGACATCTTTACCTTAGGGTATAAACAGGCCTCAGGGGTGCAGGGCAGCCCCAGAGGGGGCCACGAGAGAATGGCCTTCCTCCAGGTAGAGACTGGAGCCCATGTGGGACATTCATATATAGAAGCAGAAGGAAAGGAACTCCTCCAAGCCAGCCACTGGCTTTATCTCATCCAGTTCTTCCGACAGCCCAATGAGGAATGTACCCATCATCCCTTCACCCCAGTTTCAAATACCCAAAAAGTGGTAGGGTGTGGTAGCTCATGCCTGTGATCTCAGCACTTTGGGAGGCGAAAGTAGGAAGATTCCTTGAAGCCAGGAGTCTGAGACCAGCCTGAGCAACAAAGTGAGACCCCTATCGTGGGAAACTGAGGCAGGAGCATCACTTGAGCCCAAGAGTTGGAGGCTGCAGTGAGCTATAATCACGCCACTGCACTCTAGCCTGTGTGACAGAGCAAGACCCTGTCTCCAGAAATAATTCAAAAAGCTCTGACAACCAAAAGATTTTTATAACTCACTTGGTGGCGAGTCCTGGACTGAACTGATGTGAGACTATTTACGATCTTCATTATGCCATTTACTGTAAATATCTATAAGTTTCCCTACAAAAATATTAATGCATTTGATTACAGGGTGTTCCCGAGAACCCACTGAGTGCTCCATAATATAGTGTTATGCACCATACAACTTTTCTAAAACCCAGCATTTCTGAATGTTGAAACATCTGGTCCAAAGATAAAGCACAGTGGGCGTCTTAGTCTATTTTCTACTGCTATAACAGAATATCTGAAACCGAGTAATTTACAATGAATAGAAATGTATTTGGCTCATGATTCTAGAGGCTTGGAAGTCCAAGAGAATGGTGCTGACATCTGGTGAGGGTCATCATGCTGTACCAGTCCATGAAGGGAGGCAGAAGGGCAAGTGAGCATTTGAACCAGAGAGAGGATGGGGACTGCTCACTCCCATGACAGTTAACCCACTTCTGCCATAATGGCATTAATCCATTCATGAGGGCAGGGCTTGAATGACCTAACTCCCTCTTAAAGAACCCACTTATTAATATCACCAATGAAATTTCAACATGAATTTTGGAGGGGACATTCAAACCACGGCAGTGAGCCTGTATTATTATTTTTTTTCCATTTTATGTATCTAAAAAAGTGAAGTTTCATGGAGAATGATGGCATTTTCTAATTGCGCAGTGACAGACGTTCCCCCGCTCCTGTTCAGAAGAGAACTATGTGACAGTACTGAGACTCTGTTACCTACAAGTTCCTGATGGGATTTAGCACTCTTAGATCTTTCTTTCTAGAACCCTTTCAGTTTTTTTCATAAGAAACTTCCAAACACTTTCTGTGCTTTGGGTATTTATTGTTTCTGGACAAGTGGCAATCAGAGATTTATCCACAGAAACTCCCTGGAGTTTAAGGAAGCCTTTTGTACAGCAAATGTGCTCATGTGATTAAAATAGAAGAAACTCTTGGGGGTTTCTTTTCACTGTCCCTCTCCACACTGTCCCTCCTTCACTCCAAACCCTGGCTTGCCCTGTGCCCTCACCAGAATTTCCCTTGATCCCATTCTCATTTGGTAATTAATTCACTCAACAAACATTGATAGAGTTGGTGCTGCTGCCCACAATGTGGTAGAAGAGGTTTTATGGCTTATTAGGAGAGCACTGGTTTGACAGAAAAAAGATTAAGGTTCTGGTTCTGTCAGAGTTCAGACAAGATCTTTTCTTTTTTGCTCTAGACCTTGGTTTAACCTTAACTAAGTGTGAAGTGAGAAGATAATGGAGAGGATGTAAAAACCATCATCATGTAGTATAGAATCCTAATGCAAACAGGACTGAACCATACTGAGGGTGGGCTTTGGCACAGTCTGCCCAGGATGCTGGCTGTGCAGTTCTCTTGATTCAGTCCTCCTCTGAGTCTCCTTTTAATTTTCAGTGTGGCTTATCTCATGATCACAGAAAGGCTGCCAGCAGCATCTGCAATCACACGCTTTACAGCCAGGGTGGGAGAGGTGGAACTATTTCAGGCATTAATCTTGGTTGCCAAACTGGTTGCTCTGAGCTGGATCTATTCCAATGGAGCCCACGCTGGTTCCAGGGGTTCAGGGCCTGAGCTCTGAATATTTAGCGAATATTTTGACCATAGCTCCTCAAAAGGATGTTATTTCTAATAATCGTCACATGGAAGTCCAGACTTTAAGCTGATTGGCCTAGGCCGGTGTTACCTGGCAAATCCCATGTAAGGAGGCTTAGGATTGCCCCAACTGGCTTGGAATTATTAGGCCTACTCCAAGAACTGGGGTTGAGGTCAGTTTTGCTCAAATTGCATGCTCATTACAGATGATCTTTTGGGGTTGCACACAGGGGTGCAACCAACATGTGCTCCGCTAGCTCTAAGTTCCCTTCTCATTCTTTCTTTGTTTCTATGTGTTGACCCCACGTACATGACGTCGCAAAGGATATCCCCATCTTAACATTCCTTTTTACCACTCATTTACTTTAGACTAGTCACACTGCCTGGGGATTCTACCACCACATTCTAATCGCCCAAGACTGTTCCTCTAAATCTGAAGGCAAGAAGTGGAAACCGCGATGCGGTGCACTGCTGGTTTGCTGTGTCAGCCCGGGCTTAGCGGGAGAAAGATCGCATCTGCAGGGCTTCCCCTTTGCTGTCACTCAGATGGCATTGAATACGTGAAGTTTCATCAGTTTTTCAAAATATAACAGTAATAAGTGTTAAAAACCCGAAAGACTACATGAAACATACTCTTCCCCATCTAATACCTCCAATTGCCAATTCCCAGAGTGAATCACCGTCATCTACTTTTTGTGTATTCTCCCAGTTATGTTCTGTACATACACCAAAATATATAAATAGTATTTACATAGGTATGTGTATACATACAACCAAAGCCTCCTTTTATACACAGGGAGTTAGTACAAACGTTTGATGAATGAATAAATGAGTGACTCACAGTAACTGGGGGGCTCTGACTGTGAGACACTCTCATCTATGCCCTGGAAGACTGTCAGGAAAACAGAGCTCACACAAGTCGATTGAACAGAGAGATTTTAATGTAGAGAATTGAGTAAACAGGAATTGGAGGCACAGAAAGACAGGGAGTGGCCACAGAGAGGACTTACAGAGGTCGTAACTGCCACAAAGCAGTTAATCCTTTAGGTCAGAGGAACAGCAGCAACAAAAAGATCAGGGCCATCAGAACCTGGAAGTCTGGAGAAGAAACTGCAGAGCTAGGACTTAAAACTCAGAGGAGCCGGTGCTGGCTGATTGGTGCTGATGTCTCTGTCCGTGCCGTGATGGGTTCCGAGGGTGTGGCAAAAAACAGGGAACTGGAATTAACTGTTGGGGTGATGCTGCCAGGAGTAGGCAGCAAATGGGACAGATGGGGTCTCTCCTCCTGCCTCCCTTTTCCCTCCAGGGGTCAGTGGGAGAGGGCCTAGCAAGGAGAAGCTGGCGAAGGGGAAATGTGGCTTGTAGGGTTTCATCTCCAGAAGCACAAAGTAGAGAACAGAGGGTGGATTTGGAGCCGAACGACAAGTGTTTCAGAACCAGTGCACCTTGATTTTGTTTGTTTAAGCTTTTGTACAAATTAGAAAAAAGTATGCCCTCTGGGCAGAATTGGCCCTGGGTCAGGGCGCACGGTATTGTGAGCAGAGGAAGGTGCTGCACCGTACCTGCGCGTAAGGTGGGCACGAGAATGTGGGCTGGCTTTTAGCCCCCAACTATCCTTTTGACCAGGAGTATTTGTGTAGGGTACAACCCGGTGCAGTCATGTGTAATAGCCCAGCATCTGTCCAGCTGCTGGCATTACAGTGCATTCGGTTATATGTGGGCATGACACACACACACACACACCACAGCACACCATGAAAGCACATTCTTCCATTCTTTTCTTCTTTGGGAGCAGGGGTTTGGGGTGGTATATCAGTCAGGACGCCTCTGTGATCCCTGCTGTATCATACCTCACTGGGTATGTCTGACTTGTACAAATGTGCTTCTATAGACAAGGCATCGGCAGCATAAACATAATTTTCTCAGTACATCTAGGATGGGAAGCTGTTTCTGAGGGGGCTGCGGTGAACAAAGACGGGGATTTAGGCCTTTTTAGACACTAGGCAGAGAGGCTATTTCAGAATGCTTCATAACAGAGTTTTCAAGTTGCATGGGAGTCTAGAAATGACCTGGTAGTAGTGATTACAGTGATAAGAATAGCCGTCTTCCGCTGGGCTCTCTGGAGAGCCTGAGACTGAGGTGGTGTGAGAAGCTGGGGGGTGCTAGTGGAAAATCACCTGCAGGGAGGTGAGGAGGCCGAGGGGGCAGAGGGAGAAGCTGACAGCCATGCAGCTGCACCAGGAGCCCTGGCTGGTCCTACGGGGATCTCTGGAACAAGGATGGCCCTTCAGGGTTGTCTCCAATTTAGGTAAGAAGGCTGTGCTGTGTGCCCGCACATCAGCATTCTTTGGCCATGGCCCCTGGGGAGGATGCATGGCCTCGGGAGGGGAGCAGCTTTCTGGTGAGTGACAACTATGACCTTCCCGTTGGCTGGAAGATTGGGGTCTTGGCTCTGAAGAAGGGATCTGGGCAGCACACCACAGCATCCACTACAGTAGTGATAAGGGTGTCAACAGCCACCACCTGGCCATCACCTACACCAAGCTGGATGCTTTGCCCATGAACCTGGTCCTCTCCAAGTCTCCCCCATCTGAGTGAGAGGCATTAACCTTCAACCCCGCTGCTCAAGACAAAATCACCAGAGTCGTCCTTGATTCTCTCCTTTTCTCCTCTCAATCTGTCAGTAGGAATTGTTGGTGAGTCTGTCCACTCCTCTCCATTTCCATCGCCCTGGCCCAGGCCATCAGATCCTCCGTGACAAACTGAGGCAGCTTCCTAACAGACGTCTGTCTTTCCACCCAGGGAGCCCTGATAGCCATTCTCCTTCCTGCCGCCAGGAGGACCTCGAACTATTGATCTTTTAAATTAAAAGGCAAAGCTCTTCGATTGCTTTTGTTGCATTTAAAATTCAAACTTCTTATCACAGAGTGAAAGGCCCCACACAACTGGCCCTTTCTTTTCCAACCTCCATTTTTCTCTGACCCACCACATGCTAGCTGCATGGGCTCTCTGCTGATTCCTCGTACGTGTCAAGCTCACTCTTGCCCTAGAGCCTGTGTGGTAGCTGTTCCCTCCGCCTGGAATGGCCTTCCCCAGAGCCTGCCATGGCTGCTCCTTCTTGCTGTTCAAACCTCAGCTCCCACAGCACCTCCTGTGTTAGGCCTCCCTGACCGTTCTAATTAAATTCTCACTGGAGACATCAGTCCACCGGGTTTCAGGGGCCAGGGCTTTCTCTTGCAGCCCAAGGGCTCTTTGCAGACTGCTCAAAGCTCCCTTTGCGCAACTCAACCTGGCAGCGGGGTCTTGCTTTCTATCTTCATGATCTCATAGATGTCTAGAGACCTTGTTGGCCTGGCTACAGCACACCCTAACTGGGCATTGAGTTGGAGGAGCTCAGGAGGGTATAATCTGGCCTAGCTCCTCCAAGTGAGCAAATGACCAAGTGGAGAAGAGAAGCCCATGACCATCGAATTTTTAATTGTACTGGAAACTGCCTACCCCTCGGGTAGAACCATAAAGGGAAATTTGGTTACTTGGTCTAGAGGCCTGGGGCAAGCAGGAACAGAGATGAGGTAGGAAACATTTTTAACATGTGGGCTTTCTTCAGTCATTAAAATGGGAAAACAAGCTCTCACAATGTTCAAAGGAAACCATCATGTAATTTGCAAGCAGTTATTAGATTCTGGCTGTGACCAAGACGTTGAAAGACTTGGGCTGAGCTTTGGGGCCACTGGCATATGATGAGGTCCCTTTTGTCATAGAGCTGACTTATAGGAAGGGGGGCAGAGCAGAGGCAAAGGGCACAGGGACTACGTCACGGAGCACCATGCCGCATCGGGCACTGTGTTTGGTTTCTCTCACACACAGAGCAATCAGTTAATGCATAGCAGGCCCTGTGTGCCTGGACCCAAGGGTTTGGCCAGGCAGAGAGGCCTGGGATTGCCCAGGAAGGGGAGCAGGTGAGCTCTGAGGAGCAGAGGGCATGAGAAAAGGCCTCCTGCAGGAGATGGACTTGGAGCTGGCCCCAGGTGCACCGTGGACTCTGAACACACACCACTGAAATAATGGGCCATGAAATTCATTCCTCCAGCACTATTTGGCTTCTCTGTTCCTTCTCCTTTCTCCATCGTTTCTTCCCTCGGCTGGAGAGCACTCAGGAATGCTTGCTGTGCCCAGTCAGGCCTCCGGAGGCCACCCTACCTGGCTGATGTGTTATTATCAACAGCAAACACACACCAGAGGCGGTATCTTGGCTGGGAAGCCCATTGGTACCTTGGAAGCGCTTCTTGGAAAAAGTAAACGATTGGCTGGCATTTGAGCCTCCTCATTGATTCCTTTGGAGGAGGCAGAAACCGCTGCCCAGAGGGATGAAGAGGTGAAGTAGAAAAACATGGGCTGGCTTCAAAGTGGAGCACAGGAGGCTGGGAACAGTTCTGCTTTGTGAACAAAGTCGTGTGAAAGGCAGAGAGAGAGACAAATATGGAGAGAGAGCACGCAGGAGAGCGAGGCGGAAGGGAGTCAGCGTTGGCTAATTTGAATTTTGAATTGCCTTGAAAATCACCATGCAGCAGTATCCGGTTCTGCCTTTGACGGTCGAAAGGAACCAGCTGCTTTTATTCCTCTTCAGGTCTTGTTTTGCCCCCAGCAGCGAAGCAAATTAAGCAAAGAAACAGTGGAAGCTGTAGTTGGTATAATATCTCAGGCCAAGGTCAGGGTGATTGTTGGTGCGGGGCAATGAAGACAAGGCACGCACTCTAGGTGTTGCTATTTCTCACTCCTGCTCCCCATGAAGTCACTTGGCGTTTTCAAACGTGACCACCTCGGCAGGCTTTCTTTACATGCTAAGGCCTCTTGTCCTAACCAGTAGCCTTTCTGCACCATGCTAGGCATTTGGGCAGATAGTAGATGGTCCCTTTGCCGAAGTCGGGGTACAGGAGTGGCAAACCTTGAGACACATCCCAAGATATCCTATAACCCTGTCCTTAATTTGCAACATCAACAGGGCAGGTGTTTGCCAGTGAGTGTAGTCTCGTGTTTTCCTGCTGCCTCTTTTTTTTTTTTAATCATCAACTCAGTTGTAAAATTAATATCATGGAGGCTTCCCCGAAGGATATGCAATGTGTGCTTGTCCCTAGAAAGTCTAAAATGTACCTTTGTATCAGATTTAAGCAGCCATCTGGGAAGCTTGCCTGTGCTGTCTGGGGCCCTGGTAGAGCTGTTTTGAATGAGTGGCACGCTAGCAGGACGCCAGCTGCCTGAGAGGAGGAACCGGGAGGTACTTGACCCCGTGATGGGTAGAAGAGGGAAAAATTGTCGTTTCAAAACAGCAAGTGGTTCCTCCCTTGATAGAGGTAGAGACTTTCATCTTTAGGGCAGACTTTTCCTTTGTGTGGTTGAAACCATCAGAATGGACCTTTGGGGACAGCTGGGCAGTCGTCTGAGTGCTGATGTTGCGGATGGGAATATGGGAGATTAAGTTCTTGCATGTGGCTATGCCAGAGCCAGGTCTCTCCTTTTCATCTCCTTCTCTCCCTTCCTTCCTTGCTTTTGACTGTGCTCTGCTCACCTCATCCTGATCCACACACCTTAGGAAGGCAGTGTGGTCATTGAATGCTGCTGTCCAGAAAGAGATTCTCTCCCTTTGGCTGCTTCTTGACTAACGAGCAAGGTAAAAGAGATGATGAAGTGGAGGGGGTGGGTAATCAGACCTATTTTGAAAACTCAAGATTCTGCCCTGCTCATTTCTAGGCATGATACATCTTTCTTTCCCTTAAGAGCAACCCCAGGGTAGCCCAAAGAAGGCCTGGAGGAGCTAAATGCAATTCTGGTTTGGCCTCCTGGATTCTCTTGTTGGATTGACCTGACCTTAAGTCATTAAGATAGTGACCACATGGCTGAGAACACAGCTCACTCAGACCCCTGTTGTGGCTCACATCGACCAAAGTGGGGGATATCATGGATCTCTCCGTGTTTTATGAAAATGCTCTTGTCACTCTTGCAGTTGAACCTTCTAAATTAAAGATCTGTGTATGAGTAGGAGATTATTGGGGAAAGGTGATGTTATATGTACTGGAAGGGCAGTGGAGGAAGGGCATTGAGTGTGGCGCCCACGGAGGGAATACCTTAGCCTGTGCTTGTACTTAGAGGTACAAGGGAGGGAGGGACACTGATGAAATCTGTCTTTCAGAACTGCTCCTGGAGTCTTCCTCCCAAGAGCAAGGCCCTGGTGCTGCTCTCTCAAACTGTTCAAGTGCCTTAATTCAATGGACTGCTGGCTCTGCCGGCCCCTCCCACTGGCTCTAACCATGGCTTGGTCCCTACTCCCCGTCACCCCAGCTCCTGCACTTCCCATGCAAAGCACCTGCCAGCACCTCTGGGTAATTTTCCCACCCATATTTTCATATATTTGCTCAATCATTCCATGGGGCAAGAGAATGTCATCTGATTAGGAGTGTAGCCAGGCAGACTCTCTGAAAACAGGGGATCCATTATTGGCACTGCAACCCTGTGGCTTACCACCCATGGAGAGGCCCTATTGGAGGTAGCTCACCTGTGCTCCCAGCTGATGTAGTCCCATTTGGGGATCCCCAACACCTGTGAACAACACTTCCTTCCTAGGGGCACAATATGCATTCCCAGAGGCTGGAATTGTGTGGAAGCCAGATGTTAACTTGTCTCCCTCCTGCAAACACAGTGCCTTCCCAGACAGGTAACGGAATCGTTATTTTTGATTACCTGCTGAACTGTTCTCCCTATAATGGGACTCCTCCAATTAGAAAAGGAGGCATGAAATGTGTCCCTGACTTTAGCTGACCCCACCTTGGCCTGGGCCCTGGAAGGCATTCGTGTCAGCCTCCGCCCACTGACTAGGGCTGTGATCAATGGCAGCAGAATTACCATAGACTTTTTCCTTGGAGGCCAGGATGGAGTCTCTGCAATTCTGAATACATCCTGCTCTACCTGGACCACTTCTTTGAGCTGGGAGGAAACGTCCGTAGAGAAATGTATCCACTTGGCTTTCTCAGGTAGACCCAGGTTGTTGATGGCATCTGTTTACCTGGCTGGATGCAGGACCCTGGGGAGGTTGTGGCCGAGGCCAGTGCTGCAGGTTAGTCTCGTCTCGCTGCATGGATCCTGTTGGTAGTAGCCTTAATTAAATGCTGTAAGAGACTAACCGAATGGATTTAGTCCCACCTTCTGTTGGTCAAATTAATCAGAGTGGCGAACAGAGTGATGTACTCAAGGAAGGATTTGCTAGAAGCTAAGGCTGTAAAAACCAGGGCTGGATTTAGTTTGAGCCAATTCTCCATGGGTCTTTTGAGTTTCTGCATGGTTTGTGAGCAGAGGCACTGACTGACTTTGTCGCAAGTGATCTTTTCAAGGATGTTGTACCACAAGCATGGGAGATAGTGTCTCTCTCTGAAGCCAAGGGCAGGCAGGCTTAGTGTTCCTTAGGAAAGATTCACCTTCCCTCTGCTTGGGGTTTCTCTTCTGTAGAGCAGGTGTGTGCAGGAGCTGTGCGGCCCTTCCCGTGCTGCCCTGTATTTGGAGCTTAGGGAGCCAACGCAAGGAAGCGCTGCTACTTCTGTGACTCACGAAATCTTTGATCTCTGACCCAGGAGTCTCGTGTCTTCTGCTAGGCTCCAGGCAGGGTAAAGTTGTCTCAGACACCTCACAGTTCTTGATCACCATGTCTTGCCAGGACCACCCTTGAGTGTGGCATGTCTGTGAACATCATCATCGTGTGCATCGTCGGAAGACAAAAGCCAGCGGCTCTTGACATCACCAGACTATGCTGGATGATAGGTTTGGGGGGGGTCACCATCCACCACTTTCCGCTGTCCAGTGCAGGTGATCAGTTCTGCATGAAGATCCGGGAGGCTGGCTGGAGAGGGCTGAAGAAGGCTCAGGAGTCTGACCATGTGGGTTTCCATCACGATCCTCCACACCCTACAGCCTCTGTTTGCCCATCTGTCAAGATGGGATAACAACAGCACCGACTTCAGAGAGGTTTTGTGGGGATTCAACAGCATAGCTCTGAAGAGGAAAGCCCTGATGAAGGCAGCGCTTGCTACTTGTGGTTACCATTATTATTATAATTGTAACATTATTCTTCCCACCTGGACTTACTCTGTGTGAGGCTTGCCTCTCCTTCTGAACAGCCTATCATCTAAGTTTATCTTTCCTGCACTGAAATTGGCCAATTTACGTGTGGCACCCCTCACCACCATTGCTGGATGTGCCTCTAATCTAATTAGACTAATTTCAATTTCCTGGATTTAATTACTTTTAATTTAATTAATTTAGAATGCAGTACACTAGGTGATTAATTGGGAGATGTTACTGAGGGATTCGGAAGGTGAATTGCAGCATGTAAGTGTTTAAATATTATTGTGACCACAGCCACCAGTTGTCACTTTATACAGGAGGCTGCCAAGGCCCTGGGAGGGGCAGAGCTTGGAGAACTGGGGTGGGACAGGGACTCAGACAGAAGTCTCCTGGCAGCAAGCACAGATGTCTTTCCTGTCACTGCTTTTGGCAACTCCCAGTGGAGGCAAATAAGAGGCAGCTGATTCCAGTGACCAGCAAGTTGGAATCAAGTCACGAATTGTGGGAGGTGAGATCACACTTGGTCTTTTAATAGAGAGATATTTTACTGGGTTTTTCATGTACATGGTAAATAAGCAGACCATAGGTCTCCCTCTGAGCTATTGCGCACTTCCATTATTTTTCTTTTTTGCCATACACACTTACTGAGTACCTGGAATAAGGAACAGTCATCAGCATCACCATCATCTTAACAAACATGTGTGTGGCCCTACATGCCAGATATTGTTCTGGATGCTTTTATATTGATTAGCTCATTCAATTTTCATCGGGGTTAAGTACTGTCAGTGAAGTACTATTGCTTCCATTGTCTAGAGGAGGGATCTGAAGCACAGAGTTAGCTCTGCCAGGGATATCTATTATTTGTATTGTACAAAGGGACAAGTCCTAGTGAATTTCAGGCCGGTGCCGGGCAGATGGAGGAGACAGCTTAGGGCTGGGCCCTGTAGGTCACACAAGTTTGCTACTCCACTTCCGAGAGGTGAATATAACACCAGCAAACACTTGCAGAGCCCTGACTGTGTGCCAAGTAAGCTTCTGAATCGTGTTGTGTACTCTGGACACGGCTGCCCTACCCACTTCTCCCTGAGGGTAGATTGAGCTATGGCTTTTTCATAGCTCTGTTTATCGATCAGGACTTGAGACTGCAGTTCTGATGGACCCTTGGAAGCAGAACTGGGCCAGACCCTCTACCCTAAACTCACCCTGCAGCATGAGCTAGATCCTTTACTCTGAAATGCAGCTCCAACTCCAAGGTCACTCATTTTCCAAGTGAATCCGCAGGGCATTGTCAGGGTTTTGACCCCCCTTCTCCTGGAATGTTGGGCTAGGATACAGGCAAGAAGCCAGCGTGGTGGAGGACTTCACTCTGATGCACAAGCAATGCCTGCTAGGCCTGGACCCTCTTGCAAGGAGAAGTAAAGAAGTAAGAGCTGTCTTCAGTATATTCCCTGTGTGGGGACTAGGGCCTCAGGGAGACTTTCCTCTTTATAAATGAATTTTCTAATAGTCTGATCCGTTTTAACTGCAGTGGACTTGTCAGCAGGCCATCACTTGGGGTATCCAAACAGAAACCAGTCGACAATTTGCTTGCTTGGTCTTCTCTTCTTGGAAGGCCCATCGCTATCCTTGTTGCCAGTTAACTCCTATTCAAATTTTAAGACTCAGTCCAAGCGTCACTTATTCCAGAAAGGCTTCCCTATAAGCCCCAACCCAACCCCAGACTAAGCCAGATGTCCTTTGTGTTCCCATAATGTCTCAGGCATATCTTTGTCATTACACTCACTATATATTACAAGGACCTGCATCTCTACCCTTTTTGTCAGTTAACCCCGATTCAACTTTTAAGACTCAGTCCATGCATCACTTCCTCCAGGAAGGCTTCCCTGAAAACCCCAACCCAACTTCCAGACTGGGCCAGATGTTCTTTGTGTTCCAATAACGTTCCAAGCGTATCTTTATTACTGCACTCACTATGTATTGCAATGACCCGCTTATGAGTTTGTTTCCTCTGCGTTCTGTCTACGTCACCACCGTCTTCAATAACCATGTGACGTAGACATCATTTCCCCCATTTGGAGTATGGAGAAGTGAGGCTCAGGACCTTGCCCACGAAGCCAAGAGGAGATAAAGATAGCTAGGTCTGCCTTCCAAACCTAAAGACCACGATCTGTCCACTGTGGAACACTGCAGGCCCCTCAGTTCTGTCTATTGTGAGGTCATGGGCTTGTGTGAGTCCTGAGCAACCAAAGCAGCAGAAGCAATGCCCTCAAGGAGTGCATGAGGGCCATCTTTGGAGCCATGCCAGCCTGCCAATCCTTGGCATAGTCTGTACATAGATAACCACACATGCTCACCTCATCTGCTCACACTCACCCTCTGAACACTTTTAAGGTCAAAGAGAAGGCAGGGAAAAATGAGAACCAGGACAGTCAAAGCCTTGGCCTCTCCTGGAGCTTTGGGGCTTGTTTCCAGAGCCAAAGCCCCTCTTAGCACCCTTATTCCTTCATTTAACAAAGGTGAGGAGAGCCCGGCCCTGTGGTTTCAAGGCTGGATTCCATTACTGTTACAACTGCTGCAGGCCCTGGAAGGTGAACTCAACAGTCACCCCTGTGAAAGCTGATCCGAGTGGAAAATTGAGTTAGAAAATTCTGCCTTCCCTTCCCTCACACCTCAGCAGATTAAGGGGAAGGCCTGATGCTGAGTTATGGGGATTTATGGGAATGTGCAGTTGCTGGCTTTTAAACGCTCCCTCTTTGGAATGTTGGCAACCTTGCTTCCCATAAATCGTTGCTGGTATTTCTTAGCCTTTCCTTGCCAGCAACGCGGAGGCCTGCAACACCTTTTCCGTGCAGTAGCCTGTGAAAATATTGAAGTTGGGCCCAGAAAAACACCAGCATAGAAAGGGGAAACTTTGATGTTTGCTAGTTCCTTTCAGACATCTCTTGCCAAATCTTAATTTTTCCAGTTTACAAGTAAGGGATTCTGACCATCTGTCTGCTGTCAACCGATGTTTGTTTGGATGAAGATTTTATTTTTTTTTTCTTCCAATCTAGCACTCCTGTTCTTACAAGTAGTTTATTGGACTTCATAAATGTCAGCTTTTTGCAGGCATTTTGTAAGCAGCTTATGATTTAGTATTTAATCAAAATTGAGCAGTCAGCGTCTGTAATCAATCCCAAGCGGGAGTAACAATGAGATTGAAGCTCAAAATGCACCAGGACCACAATTTATGTCGCCCAACTATCTTTATAAAAACTAAGTTCGCACCTGAAGGTCTGGGGTGGGTACACGATGGAAGGAATCAACATTTATTGAGCAACTATTGTGTGCCGTTTTATGATTGTGTCAGTTATTAATTGCCAAAATAATACTGTACCACAAACCATCCCAAACTCAGTAGCTTAAAACAAAATCAGTGTTTCTAGCTTGTTGATCTAATGAGTCAGGTGGGAGGTCCTCTTGGCCTTGGCGAAGCTCTTTCCATGTTGGGGATGGGTTGGCTGTTGGGTGACCTTTGCTGGCCTTGTCTGGGACAACCAGGGCACATCAGCTCCATTCTGTGTGTTTCTCATCCTCCAGCAGGCTAGCTGAGGCACGTTCTCCTGGCCATGACAGAGTGCAAAAGCAAGCAGACCCAGTCTGCAAGCGCTTTCCCAAACGTCTGCTTGTGTCACATGTGTTAACATCTCACCGGCCAAAGCAAGTGACGTGGCTGAACTCTGAATCACAGAGGGGATGTCTTCATTCAGTCAGGCTGCTCTAACAAAATTCCATAGACTCGGTGGCTTAGAAACAATAAAAATTTATTTCTCAGAGTTTTGGAGGTCGGAAAGTCCAAGATCAAGGTGTGCAGGCAGATTTGGTGTCTAGTGGGGACCTGCTTCCTGGTTCATAGATGTTGTCTTCTTACTGTGTCTTCATGTGGCAAAATGGGCAAGGCAGCTCTCTGGGGCCTCTTGTAGAAGGGTAGTAATCCCATTCATGGGATTACTCATGACCTAAGCATCTCCGAAAGGCCCCATCTTCTAATACCATCATGTTGGTGCTTACGTTTCAGCATATACATTTTGGGAGAAGGCAAACATTCCAACCACCACAGGGGGCCAGACTCTGTCTCTTCACAGCAGGAGGACTTACAAAGTCACAGGCAAAGATCATGGGCACAGGGATGGGTGACGAATCAGAGCCCTAAATCAATCAGTCTATCACAGTGATGCCAGAAGTCCCACGAAGGAGGTAATTATTATCACCCCCATATCCAGGTGGAGAAATTCAGAGATTAAACCATTTGCCCAAGGTTCTCAGCAGTTAGCAAAGAAGTCGGGAGTCTTTCTTGGCCCAAATCTTAAACAGTTTATTTCTGTCTCTCTGAATCTACTTTTCTCTAGAAATAGGTAAAGCAAGAGTAGTAGAAGGCTCTCAGAAATCATCAGTTTGCCACCCTCATTTTAAAGATGTCCTCTAGAAGGGGAGCTATTTGCCTAAGGTCTTTTACTGGGGAATGGAAGGACACAGGAAGGCTGAGCTTTCAGTACAGCACTCTTCCTGCGCCCAGGAGGAGCCATGCATCTCCAATCTGTCACAGCGCCGTCTTCTACAGGAAGCTGCTGAGGACTTTAGGCACCTGCTCCCAGACATGAACATGGTACCCACTGGGCAGGCTCTGCAGAGACCTGGCTTGGTCATGGCAGCCTTAGGAGAATGTAGCGAAATTACTGTAAGGGGCTCCCAGATAAAGCAAGGATGGCAAAGGCCTTTCTTAGGTTTACCAGAGAGGAATGCTAGATGTTGCCAGCCTTTTATGTCATCATGATTACATTCCTTCCTCGGTTGGTCCTATGAACTGAATTGTTTCCCACCTCCACCAAATCCATACGTTGAAACCCAAACTCCCAATGTGACTGTATCCGGAGACAGGATCTTTAGAAATTAATTAAGTTAAATGAAGTCATTAGTGTGGGGCCCTGATCTAACAGTACTGTGCCCTTATATACAGGGAATAAAGAGAGATTTCTGCCAAGTGAGTCAATGCAAGAAGGTGACTGTCTGCAAGCCAGGGAAAGAGTCCTCACCAGAACTCAACTGTGCTGACACCCATCATGATCTCGGACTTCCGATTTCCAGAATGGTGAGAAAACACACTTATGTTATTTCAGCCACCCAGTCTATGGCATTTTGTTGTAACAGCCTGGGCTGATTATGACAGATGAGGAATCAAATTATCAAAGGGTCATTTATATATTATCTAAGGCATTTAACTTATATATATTAAGTATATACTGTGTGCAAACTCTCCATGTTACAGTGGGGTAGGAGCCTGGAATTTTCCCTGAAGAGTGGAGGAATGGCCTTCCTTGTTGCCCTGATTTGCCCCCAGTCCTCCATGTAAGCTGCCAGCAAAGACTTTGCTGTGCAGATTTTTCCCTCTTGGCTTAATGAGCTAGTGGCTTGGGAGGAGGTTGGGATGGCCACCTGGCTGACTGTCCCCAGTGGAGTTGGGGGATGCCTGTATTAGTCCATTTTTATACTGTTGATAAAGGCATACCTGAGGCTGGGAAGAAAAGAGGTTTAATTGGACTTACAGTTCCACATGGCTGGGAGGTCTCATAATCATGGCAGAGGGCGAAAGGCACTTCTTACATGGCAGCAGCAAGAGAGAATGAGGAAGAAGCAAAAGTGGAAACTCCTGATAAACCATCAGAGACTCACTATCACAAGAATAGCATGGGAAAGACCAGGCCCCATGATTCAATTACCTCTCCATGGGTCCCTCCCACAACATGTGGGAATTCTGGAACATACAATTCAAGTTGAGATTTGAATGGGTACATGGCCAAACCATATCATTCTCCCCCAACAGCCCCTCCAAACCTCATCTCCTCACATTTCAAAACCAATCACACCTTCCCAACAGTCCCCCAAAGTCTTAACTCTGTTCAGCATTAACCCAAAGATCCACAGTACTAAGTCTCACCTGAGACAATGCAAGTTCCTACCACCTATGAGCCTATAAAATCAAAAGCAAGCTAGTTATTTCCTGGATACAGTGGGGGTATGGCTATTGGGTAAGCACAGCTCTTCCAAATGGGAGAATTGACCAAAACAAAGGGGTTACAGGACTCACGTTAAGTCCGAAATCCAGTGGGGCAGTCAAAATTTAAAGCTCCAAAATGATCTCTTTTGACTCCAGGTCTCACATCCAGGTCATGCTGATGTAAGAGGTGGGTTCCCATGGTCTTGGGCAGCTCTGCCCTTGTGGGTTTGGAGGATACAGCCTCCCTGCCAGTTGCTTTCATGGGCTGGCATTGAGTGTCTGGTTTTTCTAGGTGCATAGTGCACGCTGTTAGCGGATTCTGGGATCTGGAGGACAGTGGCTCTCTTCTCACAGCTCCATTAGGCAGTGCCCCAGTAGGGACTCTGTCTCGGGGCTCTGATCCCACATTTCCCTTCCACACTGCCCTAGCAGAGGTTCTCCATGAGGACCCCGCTCCTGCAGCAAACTTTTGCTTGGGCATCCAGGCATTTCCACACATCTGCAATCTAGGCGGAGGTTCCTAAACCTTAATTCTTGACTTCTGTGCACCTGTAGGCTCCACACCATGTGGAAGCTGCCAAGACTTGGGGCTTCCACCTTCTGAAGCCACAGCTTGAGCTGTGTGTTGGCCCCTTTCAGTCATGGCTGCAGTGGCTGGACACAGGGCACCAAGTCCTCAGGCTGCATACAACACAGGGACCCTGGACCCAGCCCAAAAAGCCACTTTTTTTCCCCTGGGCCTCTGGACCTGTGATGGCAGGGGCTGCTGTGAAGGTCTCCGATTTGGCCTGGAGACATTTTCTCCATGGTCTTGGGGATTACCATTAGGATCCTTGTTACTTATGCAAATTTCTGCAGCTAGCTTGAATTTCTCCCCAGAAAATGGGTTTTTCTTTTCTACTGCATCATCAGGCTGCAAATTTTCTGAACTTTTATGCTGTGTTTCTCTTTTAAAATGGAATGCTTTTAACAGCACCCAAGTCACATTTTGAATGCTTAGAAATTTCTTCTGCCAGATACCCTAAATCATCTTTCTCAAGTTCAAAGTTCCACAAATCTCTAGGGCAGGGGCAATATGCTGCCAGTCTCTTTGCTAACACGTAAAAAGAGTCACCTTTGCTCCAGTTCCCAACAAGTTCCTCATCTCCAACTGAGGCAGTTCCAAAAGTTCCTCCTATCTGAGGAACACCATCTGAGGCCACCTCAGCCTGGACCTTATCCTCCATATCACTATCAGGTTTTTGGTCAAAGCCATTCAACAAGTCTCTAGGAAGTTCCAAACTTTCTCACGTTTTCCTGTCTTCTTCAGAGCCCTCCAAACTGTTCCAGCCTCTGCCTGATACCCAGTTCCAAGCTCACTTTCATATTTTCAGGTATCATGTTTTCAACAACACCTCATTCCTGGTACCAATTTACAGTATTAGTCAATTTTTATGCTGCTGATAAAGACATACCCGAGGCTGGGGGGAAAAAGAAGTTTAATTGGATTTACGGCTCCACACGTAAGTGCAAGATCTCATAATCATGGCAGAGGGTGAAAGGCACGTCTTACATGGCAGCAGCAAAAGAGAATGAGGAAGAAGCAAAAGCGGAAACCCCTGATAAACCCATCAGAATCTCATGAGACTTATTCACTATCACAAGAATAGCATGGGAAAAACCAGGCCCCCATGATTCCATTACCTCCCCTGGGCCCTTCCCACTACACTTAGGAATTCTGGGAGATACAATTCAAAGTGAGATTTGAATGAGGACACAGCCAAACCATAGCAAGGCCTTTAGCAGAGATCGCTGTGCCTGTTCTTACTCTCCTGCGGAGCTCCTCAATAGGTCATGTGAGCAGTGAGGTTTTGTTTTTTTTTTTTTGGTACATCAAATCTGATGTTTCCTAAAGACTTCAGAATCATGGATTCCAATGTCTGGTCAACTGACCCTAACACCGTAGCTTGATTTTTGTCTTGATTTTCTTTTTCTTTTTTTATTTTATTGTACTTTAGGTTCTGGAGTACATGTGCAGATCATGCAGGATTGTTGCATAGGTACACAAATGGCAAGGCGGTTTGCTGCCTTCATCCCTCCATCACCCACATCTGGTATTTCTCCCCTCATTATCCCTCCCCACCCCCCCCACCCACCAATGTCACTCCCCTAGCCCCCCCCCCAACTGTCTGCAGAGTGTCGTGCTCCCCTCCCTGAGTCCACATGTTCTAATTGTTCAACACCTGCCTATGAGTGAGAACATGAGGTGTTTGGTTTTCTGTTCTTGTGTCAGTTTGCTGAGAATGATGGTTTCCAGATTCATCCATGTCCCTATGAAGGACACAAAGTCATCGTTTTTTATGGCTGCATAGTATTCCATGGTGTATATGTGCCACATTTTCTTTATCCAGTCTGTCATTGATGGACATTTGGGTTGGTTCCAGGTCTTTGCTATTGTAAACAGTGCCGCAATGAATATACGTGTGCATGTGTCTTTATAAAGAACAATTTATAATTCTTTGGATATATACCCAGTAATAGGATTGCTGGGTCAAATGGAATTTCTATTTCTAGGTCCTTGAGGAATCGCTACACTGCCTTCCACAATGGTTGAACTAATTTGCACTCCCACTAACAGTATAAAAGTGTTCCTATTTCTCCATATTCTCTCCAGCGTTGTCTCCAGATTTTCTAATGATTGTCATTCTAACTGGCATGAGATGGTATCTCAATGTGGTTTTGATTTGCATTTCTCTAATGACCAGTGATGATGAGCATTTTTTCATATGTTTGTTGGCCTCATAGATGCCTTCTTTTGTAAAGTGTCTGTTCATACCCTTCAACCACTTGTGAATACGTTTGTTTTTTTCTTATAAATCTGGATTCTTTGTAGATTGTGGATATCAGCCCTTTGTCAGATGGGTAGATTGCAAAAATTTTTTCCCATTCTGTTGGTTGTCAGTTTGCTCTAATGATTGTTTCCTTTGCTGTAAAGAAGCTCTGGAGTTTAATTAGGTCCTATTTGTCTATTTTGGCTTTTGTCGCCATTGTTTTTGGTGTTTTAGCCATGAAGTCCTTGCCTATGCCTATGTCCTGAATGGTTTTGCCTAGGTTTTCTTCTAGGATTTGTATGGTGTTAGGTATTATGTTTAGATATTTAATCCATCTGGAGTTAATTGTAGTGTAAGGTGTCAGGAAGGGGTCCAGTTTCTGCTTTCTGCACACAGCTAGCCAGTTTTTCCAACATTATTTATTAAACAGGGAATCATTTTCCCATTGCTTGTTTTTCTCAGGTTTGTCAAAGATCAGATGATTGTAGATGTGTGGTGTTGCTTCTGAGGCCTCTGTTCTGTTCCACTGCTCTATGTCTCTGTTTTGATACCAGTACCATGCTGTTTTGATTACTGTAGCCTTGTAGTATGGTTTGAAGTTAGGCAGCATGATGCCTCCAGCTTTGTTCTTTTTGTTTAGGATTGTTTTGGCTATGTGGTCTCTCTTTTGGTTCCATATGAAGTCTGAGGGTTTTTTTTCCAGTTCTGTGAAGAAGGTCATTGGGAGCTTGATGAGGATGGTGTTGAATCTATACATTACTTTGGGCTGTATGGCCATTTTCACAATGTTGATTCTTCCCAACCATGAGCATGGAATGTTTTTCCATCTGTTTGTGTTCTCTCTTATTTCATTCAGCAGTGGTTTGTAGTTCTCCTTGAAGAGGTCCTTTGCATCATTTGTTAGTTGTGTTCCTAGGTATTTTATTCTCTTTGTAGCAATTGTGAATGAGGGTTCACTTTTGATTTGGCTCTCTGTCTGTTATTGGTGTATAGAAATGCTCACGATTTCTGCACATTGGTTTTGTATCCTGAGACTTTGCTGAAGTTGCTTATCAGTTTCAGGAGATTTTGGGCTGAGACGATGGGGTCTTCTAAATATACAATCATGTCATCTGCAAATAGAGACAATTTGGCTTCCTCTTTCCTAATTGAATACCCTTTATTTCTTTTTCTTGCCTGATTGCTCTAGCTAGGACTTCCAATACTATATTGAATAAGAGTGGTGATAGAGGGCATCCTTGTCTTGTGCCAGATTTCAATGGGAATGCTTCCAATTTTTGCCCGTTCAGTATGATATTGGCTGTGGGTTTGTCATAAATAGCTTTTACCAATTTGTGATATGTACCATTGATACCTAGTTTATTCAGTTTTTAGCATAAAGGGCTGTTGAATTTTGTCAAAGGCCTTCTCTGCATCTATTGAGATGATCATGTGGTTTTTGTCTTTGGTTCTGTTTATGTGATGGATTACATTTATAGACTTGCGTACGTTGAACCAGCCTTGCATCTCCGGGATGAAGCCTACTTCTTCATGATGAATAAACTTTTTGATTTGCTGTTGCATTCTGTTTGCCAGTATTTTATTGAAGATTTTTGCATCGATGCTCATCATGGATATTGGCCTGAAGTTTTCTTTTTTTGGTTGCATCTCTGCCCGGTTTTGGTATCAGGATGATGTTGGTCTCATAAAATGAGTTGGGGAGGATTCCCTTTTTTTGTATTGTTTGGAATAGTTTCAGAAGGAATGATACCAGCTCCTCTTTGTATGTCTGGTAGAATTTGGCTGTAAACCCATCTGGAACTGGACTGTCATGGAAAATGCCCCAGGAGCTGGAAGGGAATTGCTAACCAAGAGCAGAAAGCACTGACTGGTTAGACCAGCAGGGAGGGACAGTGACTGAAATGGATACAGGGAGAAAAAAGATGGCTCAGTATCTTTTTTGCTTCTAGCTCAAAGAATCAGCCTCACATTACAAAGTTTGGTAAAAATTGTAATGAGCGAAGCTCATACGAGAAACCAAGGTATTCCTAAGAATTGAACTTGCCAGTGCCCGCTGTATCCACACCTGTCTTGCCTCAGCCTTCTTGGCCTCTCCCCTCCCCAGCCTGGATGATTCTGACCCACACCCCCCACCGACCCACCTATGCACCCGCATTCCCTTGGCTCCTCCCAGACTTCACTATCCATCTCTCCATCCTGACTCTCTGTGGGCATCATGGTGTCAGGGAAAGAGCTAGCCTGCCCTAGGTTAGACTCCACTCAGTGGCTGTTAGGAAACCTCTGTAAGCCTCAGTTTCCTCCTCTGTAAAATGGTGGGACACAGGTTATCATGTGTTTGCTATAAACACCTATGGTCACACCCAAGAGGATGTCTTTCTCATGGATATTAAATTAATATTCTTTCATTGGCCCCTCCCTATCAGACTCCCTCCCTACCCCTGTGTATCTGAGTCTTCCTAGCACTTTCCTGTCCCTTCAATAATTCACCATTAATGGTTTATTAAACAGAGGCTTCCTAATGGGCTGTTATTGACCTGATAAAAAGTGCATCTTCCACTGTGGGGTTGCCCAGGCCCTTGACGGGAGAGTAAATGATGGGAGAGGCTGGCCGTGATGGTGTTCTCTAGCCAAGAGGGAGTGGCCTAAAAGCAAAGCCCAATACTGTCACCTTCATGCCTTGGGAAACCTCTTAGCCTCCTGAAAGCTCAATTTCTGCGAAATGGGATTCATATCGCCTTTGCCATGAGGTTTCTATGAAATTGAATCAATGTAGGTGAAACTCCTAGCTCCTCACACCTCCCCAATCTGCACCTAGGGCTCAGGCCAGCCGCAACTCTGGGGAATGGTTTAGTTAACCACTGGGCTATCTGCGGGACTCCAGCACCCACGTAGCTCCCTTGATGGAAGTCTCACCATCACGGATTTGTTCCTTTGAGTCTTAATGAGTAACTTCACCTCCAGAAGTCTCTGTGATCAAGAGAAGTGCCTCTGTCCACCAAAATCTCCTGGTGGCTCACAACTAAGAGGCAGGGCAGTGAGGTGGAGGGAGTCCCAAGGGAGGGGTTGGGATTCCTGGCGCTCGTTCTGATGCTGACTCTCTTTCTATGTGACCTTGGGTAAGTCATTTCCCATCTCTGGATTTCAGTTTCCTCGGTTGTAAAATCAAGGGCTTAGGTTGTATGGAATGTAGGATTTGCTCCATCTGCAACTACAATTAGCTCAAAAGATTAGTTTTGAGATTCCTAATGGGGTTCCAAAGACGGGGTCCTCAGATTGATCGATTTTGATGAGGCGTGTGGTGAAAGAGCAGAAGCAAGGGCCGTGGCAGGCGGCCTTTGTACAGAACCTGTGCTGACTCACACCTGTCACACCTGACGGCACCAATCAAAGCTCCTCATTGGCTGGCTGATTCATCGAATCATTCATTTTCTTTATAGAGCTTCCTCTGACCATACCAGCCCAGGGTGTTCTCTCTCCTCTTTGACCCTCCGTGGCTCTTCTTGTGACATCTCCTCCACTATCTCTTGGAGGCCTTGGCCACTCTGCAGATGGCCCTGTACCTGCCATACTTTTCCTCACTGTCCCCTCTTCCTGAAGGTCCCTTCCTCTCTATCTCTACCTCCCAAAGGTCTTAGCCATCACTTAAGGGCCTGCTGAGAAGCCACCTCCTCCAGGAAGTCTTCCTAAGCTTCTAATTCAAAACTCTCTCCCTTGCGCTCTCTCTATGCCTATTAATATTCTTCAGTGTCTTCCCATTGACATGGAACTAGGCCAAAACCTTCAGTGTAGCTCCCCAGGCTCATCTATCATCACTGTCCTCCCCCACAAGCCAGCTCTAGTTATGTCAGAGTGTCTCTCAGGTGCTTAAGTTGCCGCTTCTGCCTGGGGGTTCTGATCCTCACGCTGTCCCCACCGTGAAGATACTTAATGGCTTTAAAACTCAGCTCACATCTCCCGTGCTGGCAGGAGTTGATTGTACTCACCTTTAGTCTGTATTCTCTGTTTTGTACTGACTCAGTCTTGCCCATGACTCTAGTGACACTGGCTTATTGGTCTTGGAAGTCTCACTGCCTTGCCTATGACCTAGAACATAGTAGGTGCTCAGTAAACATAACGGTGAAGGGAATTCTTGTCTGTGTCCATCACAGCACCCAGGAAGAGCTGGGGCCTTCGGCAGGTGTGTTGTTGGGGCAGTTGATTAAAAGCTTGGTTTGTGGCAGCCCTGAGATCTGGAGTCTTGGAACTGGCTGAGCTAGAGAAATGGCTCCTGTGCTAAGTGTGCGCGTGTGTGTGTGTGTGTGTGTGTGTGTCTGCATGCGTGTCTTCTCTGTGGGCATGTCTGCTGGGGTCTGGATGTCTGCCATGCATGGGGGAAGATTGAGTTCCCCAGGATCTCATGCCTCTTGCCTGCCTTCCAGATGTTTCTTACTGGGCACTAAACCACCAGCCCAACAGCTCCAGAGTCAACACAGAGATGCTCTTGGAGGGCCCTCCACAGCCCTGTGAAGAGACAACATTCCGCAGAGGACCAGGGCATGGGCTCGGAGCTGGAGAGCCCTGTGTTCTGCCTGTAGTCTTGGACGGGTCTCTGGTATCTTGGCTCCTCCGGGGTAATTACTTATGCAGGGCTTCCCTTGTGCCAGATGCAGAGTGGAACGCCTTGTTTGGATTATCTGATTTAATCTTCATAAACATGGTAGTTTGCAGAGGAAAACTGAGGCATAGAATGGTTACATTACTTGTCTTAGATCAAAAAACAGATGAGTAAAGAGCAGGGGGATGAGGTCAAGGAGTCATAGCTCAAAGCCCGTGTTCTTGAGTGCTCCACCCCACTCCTTATCCTACAGTAAAGCCTGATAATGCCTTCTTGTAGGATACTGAATTAATATAAATCCAATGGCATCTATGAAGTGACTGGCACATTGTAGGCATGCAATCTGTGGAAGCCGATATAATCCATATCAAATTCAACCCTCCTCTTTTAAGGGTGAGGAAACTGAGGCAAGGTTTATGTATATGACTTGATAGTCAGCGTTGAGTATGGTAGTCTCAAAATCACGTCTCCTGATGGCCAACCAGTTTCAGTTTTCATTGTGTTGCGCCTTGTCAGGTAAAAATCAGAAAGAAAGATAACCTAATATTTTGGAGGAATCAAGACTAAGAGAACAACGGGGCGAAGAGGCACTTGAAAATATGTGAGGAGTCAGACCTTGCCCTGTAACTGTCCAACCACCAGCGATGAAGGTCTTAGGATCCCAATTTGCAATTTGTGTATCTGGTCTCAGAGAAGGCTTGCCTGCGGCCTTTGCACTATGAGAGAGGGCCAGGATTTGAACTCCAACCTATCTTACTCCAAGACTGGTGTTTTGTTTTGTTTTTTCTACATTCCCAGCTTAAAAGTGGGGCCCAAGATCAAGGCCACAGTAGACACAATTGTGACTACAGATTGTGGTGGGGATGGGGCGGGGGGCTCTTTGTTGCTGCTACTCCTTCGTAGCATCGGGGGAGCACCTGGGGCAGTGTGCCCTAGGGGAAAGGCAGCCCTTGAAACAGGAAGTGGCTGGTCTTTTCCTGAGCACCAAGGAAGCCAAGAAGAGCCATGGATCCAAGATAGCCTCTCGGGCCCCTTCTGCCTAGTAGGGTGACTTTCAAATGTCAGGAAGTTGATGTTGTACCCATAGGGTTGGACGGGTGTATGCCAGTGGCAGATAGGAAATATCTCAGAAATCTCAGTCTTTATTTCAAAAATGCATGCCGAATTTAAAGAAATACATTTCTTTTCGACAGCACATCCACGTGTACCTGTATCTTTGTGTGTGGGTGCACACGAGTGTGTATACACATTGCAATTCTGTAACTAACCACCATTCTAGGAAGGGCTGTTGTGCTTTTGCTGTAGCTCCCTATACTCCCTGGAACCCTGCCATGAACTCGTTACCCTCGCCCCACCTGGTGTATGTGTACTACTCAGTAGGTCAAATAACTCCATTTCCTGAGCGTGGGGAGGAACTGCCAAACAGTTAATGTCTAAAGGGGCATGGTTCATGGTGAGGATCTGCTCAGTGTGGCTGAGCTGAAACAGGAAGTTACAAGATTGCCTGTGGTCACCCAGTAACTGTGAGACTCGAACTCTGATCCCTAAGTCCTAGTTCAGCACGCATCCACCACCTCTGGGGCAGCTCCTGAGAAACAGAACACACTTGGTCATACTTGTTGCCTTCTCTGCCCACCTGGTACGTTGCTGGGAAACAGGGCTTCTCTCTGGGAGCCCAACATTATGGCAATCAAATATAAAATATGACTTGTCCCCACCCCACTGCTGTCCACGACGGTGGCCGAAATGCTGCGATTCCCACACCTTAGCTCTCCCACTTGCCCTTTTGGATTTCTGGATAGGTGGGTGAGAAATACGTGATCTGTTTGGACTTGAGCAAGATATTTGGCAAGGTGTCTCATGCTCATCTCAAGGTGAAGAGTTAGGACTGGGTGCTGGCACAATTCAGTGGATTAGGAACTGGTTAAAGGGCCATACCCAAATGGAATGGACAAATCTAACAACATCACCCTAGCTGAGGCTCTCTAGTGGCATGCCAAGGGACTCTGTCTTTGGTCGTATCTTATCAGCATTTTTATCAATGATTGGAATGAAATAGGTGGAGGGAAGGATGAACATTTACTGAGAAACTCCTGTGTCAGCAACTACTGCCAATATTTTACAAGGCTTATTTCTTTAATTCCTCATAGCATGGCTGTAGGAGAGGTTGTCTTATACTTTCACAAGCCAGGAAATAAATATGTAACAGAGGGCAAGCAACTTGCCCAAGGTCTCACAGCCACTGGTGCAATAAGATTGGGAATCCAGATGGATCTGACTCTGAAGGCTGGGGCTCTGTGTCACATGTGACACAAAACTGTCTTATCCCTGAGGGGCATGCGGGAAGGTCAGAGGGATGGGCGATACCAGGAAGCTGAGAGGCAGGTCCGAAAAGGCCTGAAATGAACACTGGGCCAAAATGACTACACATGAAGATGCAGGGTGATAGAGACCTTTGCTCACACTGGGGCTCAGATGCTCACCAGACACACACAGGATGTGGGATACCTGGGTCGACAGCACAAGTGAAAAGGTGTTGGGTTTTTAGTTGACAGGAAGTTTCACATGAGTCAACGGTGGGATGTGGTAGCCAACAGAGCTAATGTCACTGTGGCCTCCACGAGTGGAGGTACAATGAACAGAGCGAGGGAAGAGCTACTCCTTAGTCAGCGTGTGTCCAGGAAATGGAGCTCAGGTCTGATGACCTCAGTGGAAGACGAGCACTGAAAACCTGCCAGGCTCTTGGAGGGCAGGGGAGAAGGGCTCCTTGCCATTGCCGCTGCACATTCCTCCTCTCATCCTTTGTCATTACCAAAATCACCAAAGCTTATTAATACCTTTCTAAGAAGTTATGGCCATTTCTTGATTTTTATGCATTTGCCTTTCATCCTCTGAGAATATGCTACTCAGTCAGTTTTGAGTTTTTATTAATGTAACCTGAGTAAAGGCAGGGGGTCCCTGTGACCCAGTCTCTACATTAAGTAATAGCCAAAGAAGTGCAATCCAGTAATCAAAAGAAAGTGAAAAAGGTTTTCAATCTTTACACACATCTCTCAAAAGAATGGAAAAGAGTGAGACCTGCTTTTAGTTCTCTGTCTCATTACCTTGGGCTTCAAAAACCATCCGCTCTACAAAGCACTCCAAACTCTCCTATATCCAGTTAGCCTACTACGCCATCTCTCTTTGGTTCTTCCGTATCTCCATTATTTAGATGGGCTTAACATCCGTGTTTCCGTTGTCTTTTCCCTTTTTCTCCTCCTTGACTCCACTCTTCTTTAGTTTTCTTTCTAGTTTACTTCGGACCCAAATTCCTTGTTACAAAGGAGAAGTCGGGAACTGACCTAGCAAACCGGAACACTGCCCCTTCCTTCCCATCTCTGCAGCGCTGCCCACCACTTCTTATCCTCCTGGGAACTGGGACGGCCAAGATGGAACTCTTTTTTGAGAGCTGGGGAAGGAGAAATGCAGGAGACAAGGAAGACAGTTTTGGTGCTGGTGGGAAGGATGGCAGGGATGCTTGGACCATTCTACATACCAAGCTTGTCCTCATCACATTAGCACGTGGGCGCTGTCGGTGAAAGAGCCTGGCCACCCATGTGTGACAAACCCCAACGCTGACTGCCATGCAAGAGCTACTGGCAATGAATGGCAGCAAGGTGAGGCCCCGCCTTACCCATAAGATCCTCATTGCCGTGCATGGTTCATTTTCATTACCTTGCTGGTCTCCTTTGCTTTGCAGAGTTGACCGTTTTTGTAATAGCATACCTTGAGATCTACTTAGAAATGGCAGACTGGGAGAGATGGCACTCCCACATGTTCCACATGCTCTCCCACACTTCCCAGCCCCCTAGGTGAGGGCTGTGTGGCTTGTTCTGACCAATGCAGTCACACCTCGGGGATACGCAGGTTCCATTCCAGACTACCCCCAATGAAGTATCTCAATAAAACAAGTCATTCAGTTTTTTTGTTTGTTTGTTTCCAGGTGCACATAAGTTATGTTTACACTATACTATACACTGTTAAATAAGCAATAGCATTATGCCTACAAAATAATGTACATATCCTAATTAAAAATACTTTATTGCTTAAAAATATGAATGATCTGAGGCTTCAGTGAGTTGTAATCTTCTTGTTGACAGAAGGTCTTGCCTTGATGCTGATGGCTGCTAACTAATCAGGTTGGTAGTTGCCAAAGACTGGGATGGTAATTTCTTAAAAGAAGATAACGATGAAGTTTGTCATATTGATGGACTCTTCCTGTCAAGAAAGTTCTCTGTGTAGCATGCGATGCTATTTGATAGCATTTTATCCACAGTAGAACTTCTTTATAAACTGCAGTCCATCCTCTCAAACCCTCTGCCTTATCAACTAAGTTTATGTAATGTTCTAAGTCCTTTGTTTTCATTTCAGCAGTGTCCACAGCATCTTCACCAGGAGTAGATGCCATCTCAAGATACCACTTTCTCTGCTCATCCACAAGAAGTAACACCTCATCTATGAGTTCAAGTTTTATCATGAGACTGCAGCAGTTCACTCCCATCTCCAGGCTTCACTTCAAATTCTAGTTGTCTTGCTATTTCCAGCACATCTGCAGCTACTTCCTCCACTGAAGTCTTACACCTCTAAAATTCATCCTTTAGGGTTAGAGTCAACTTCTTCCAAACTCCTGTCTATGTTGATATTTTGACATCCTCCCATGAGTCAAGAATGTTCTTAATGGCATTTAAAATGGTGAATTGTTTCCAATATATTTTCAATCAACTTTGCCCAGATCCATTAGAGGAATCACTATCTATGGCAGTTATGACCTTATGAAATGTATATCTTAAATAATAAGACCTAAAAGTGAAAATGTCTCCTTAATCCATGGACTGTAGAATGATGTTAGCAGGCATTAAAAACAACATTAACCTTTTTGCCCATCTCTATCAGAGCTCTTGTGTGACCAGGTGCATTATCAATGAGCAGTCATATTTTGAAAGCAGAAATCTCATTTTTTTTGCGATAGATCTCAACAGTGGGCTTAAAATATTCAGTAAACCATGCTGTTAACAGACGTTCCATCTTCCTGGCTTTGTTGTTCCACTGATGGAGCATAGGCAGGGTGGATTTAGCATAATTATTTGGAATTTTGGAATGATAAAAGAGTATTGGCTTAATGTAAAGTCATCAGCTGTATTAGCCCCTAACAAGAGAGTCCCCTTGTTATTTGAAGCTTTAAAGCCAGGCACTGACTTCTCTCTGGCTAGGAAAACCCTAGATGGCACCATCTTCCAATAGAAGGCTGTTTCATCTATGCTGAAAATCTGTTTCTTTGTGTAGCCACCTTCATTAAATATCTTAGCTAGGATAACTTGCTGCGTCACCTTGCTCTTTTATGTTCTGGAGATGGCTTCTCTCCTTAAACCCCATGAACCAACCTCTGCTAGCTTCCAACTTTCTTTACGCAGTTTCCTCAGCTCTCTCCGCCTTCATAGACTTGGAAGAGTTAGGGCCTTGCTCTGGATTAGGCTTTGGCTTAAAGGGATGTTGTGGCTGGTTTGATCTTCCATCCAGACCACTCAGACTTTCTCCATATCAGCAATAAGGCGGTTTCATTTTCTTATGACTCATGTGTTCACTGGAGTAGCACTTTCGTTTCCTTCAAGAACTTTTCCTTTGCATTCCAAACTTGGCTAACTGGTGTGAGAGGCCTAGCTTTCAGCCTCTCTTGGCTTTTGACATGCCTTCCTCACAAGCTTCACCATTTTTAGCTTTTGATTGCAAGTGAAAGATGTGTGACTCATTTTTCCACTTGAAGACTTAGAGGCCATTGCAGGGTTATTAACTGGGCTAATTTCCATATTTTTGTGTTTCAAGAAATAGGGAGGCTCAAGGAGAGGGACAGAGATGGGGATTGGCCAGTAGGAGCAGTCAGGACACACATGACATTGATCATTTAAGTGATAATGGTGCTCCAAAGTGATTGCAATAGTAACATCGAAGATCACTGATCACAGATCACCATAACAGATGTCATAATAATGAAAAAGTCTGAAATATTGCACGAATTACCAAAATGTGACGCAGATACAGGAAGTGCACACGTGTTATTGGAAAAATGGCACCAACAGACTTGCTCGACGCAGAGTTGCCACACATTTTCCGTTTATGAAAAACACACAATATCTGTGAAATGCAATAAAGCAAAGTGCATAAAATAAAGTATGCCTGTAGACGGAGGCTAATGCAGTTCAGAGCTGCTGCGGCTCCTGCTTGTCTTTTGCGGCGGTGAGGACTTGGAGGCCCTGTGCGCCCAATGCCCTGCAGAATGGGGGAGGGTCCCCCACTCCATGTCATTCTCCATGAGCAAGAAATAGACTTTCATTATTTTAAATCTCTGAGGTTTCAGGGTTGTTACTTCAGCATAGCCTGGCCTATCGCAGCAAATACCCAGAACGTTGGAGTTCACTGAATAATTGCCGCTCTTGAGTTCTTTAACATGATGAAGGAAAAGGCTGCCTCTTGAGCCACCTAGGGCAGTTGATTGACGCTTTCCCTCACTGTCATCATCCAGCCCAGATGGCACTTCCTGTTTGGTAACACCTCACGTGGACTCCTTCGTCCCTCACCAACTCTGCCAGCCACCATCCTACACAGTCAAATGTGCACAGTATTAGAGGTTTGCCAAGAACACATCCTTGTGTCTGCCAAGGAGTGTCTGTTTGAGGAAGAACATTCTAACAAAGAATGTTCACAGACAAAATGACGGCCGTGGGAGACAGTCAAATTTTTGTCTCTGCGATGAGCAAGTGGAGGCTGGATGGCCACTGCGGAGAGGGAGCAGGGGTCCTGAAGATGGGATGCCAGTCTCAGGTGGGAGGGGCGGATGAACAGGATGATTTTTAAGTCCCTTCCAATGCTGCGAGACCCCAGCTTAATGCCTAACTCAGTATTTTCTTTGAAAGTGTATGAAGGAATACATTTCAGTCACGAAGAAAGTAAAGAACTTATGAAATAAAATAGACTGACTTAATGACCAAGTAAGAATTATAACACGGATTCTTTCTGAAAGGTACAGCCTCATCAACGTTCTCAGCTCTCATGAGGCTGACGGATGGTGATGAGTGGTCGGGAAGGCACGTGATGCATATCCGTAATTTACACACCAGCCACAAAGAGGTTGAGCTCAGGGAGGAGTCAGAGCCTTGAGACAGGCAGAAACCATCGTGATAACAGCCCCTCACAAGGATGCCCGGTGCTTTATCATGCACAAAGTGCTCCCCCTGACATCCTGAGTGCTCAGAAACTATTATCTCTGAGCTTTTTATCATAGATCACAGATTATCCTATATCCCTGAGCTCTTTTATCATAGCCTCAGGAGAGAACTGCTATTCCTATTTTATAGATGGGTAGGGAGTTTTCATCAGTTTCCCCAAGATCATGTAGTGAGGAAGGGGGAGATCCAAGACTTGAACCCAGATCCTGTTGCTCAAAGTGGTGGGCTTTAAAATAAGAGAATACACCTACTCCTGGCACTGGAAGCTGATGCTGCGATTCATTCACATGCTCTCAGGTTCCTGAGGAACTTCCACTTTCTGTGTGTAAGGCTGGTTGTGGGCAGATAGTATGGGGACAGGCTGCCTCTGAACTGCCTCGGAGAAAAGAAGGCTTTGTTTGGGAAAAGCAACAGACCGGGAGACAGAACATCCGGTAGTAGAGGCCCAGAATCTTTTTCTGACCCACTTCATTACCAAGAAACCTCAGTTTCCTCGTCTGAAGATAGGAGGGAAGATGTTGATCTGGTCTACCATGAAGAATTTCTGTGAGGATCCAATGAGAGGATGGGGTACACATGTTTTGAAAACCAATAAAAAGCTGTAAAGAACTATAGAAATCTAGGGTTCTTGTTTCAATTAAGAATGCACTTAGCTAGGCCAGGCACTGTGGCTCACACCTGTAAATGCCAGCACTTTGGGAGGTCAAGGCAGGTGGATCACCTGAGGTCAGGAGTTCGAGACCAGCCTGACCAATATGGTGAAATGCCGTCTTTACTGAAATTACCCGGGCATGGTGGCATGCACCTTTAGTCCCAGCTACTCAGGAGGCTGAGACAGGAGACTTGCTTGAATCTGGAAGGTGGAGGTTATAGTGAGCTGAGATCCAGCCGCTGCAGTCCTGACTTGGCAACAGAGTGAGACTCCGTCTCAAAAAAAAATAATGCATTTAACTGAAAGTAAAAGAGCAGCCAGCTACAGTGGCTTCAACAGATGTCGCTCTGGTTTTCCTATGACATAAGTGCAGGGTGGGTAGTACAGGGCAGGAGAGAATGATTTAACAATGTTAATGAGGGCCTGGCCCCTTTCCCCTCCTCTGCTCAAATTCCGTCCTCACACATGCTCTTTTATATGCACAAGATGGGTACTGCCCCTCTGGGCTTTATGTTCCAGTTGCAGGTGGGAAACAGAAGGGAGAAGGAGGAAGAGTTGGTATCTACATTAGGAATGCAAAAGTTTTCTTAGAAATGCAATAATTTGAATCAAATGGTCACCCTCTAGGTACAAGGGAGGCTGGAAGAGTGAAGATTTTTGGCTGCGCACACCATTAAACAAATCCAGGGTTTTGTTGGAAAGGAAGGGTGGGGATGGATTACAGGTGACAGCCGGTGGTGCCTCCCACAAGTTCCAATACCAAGATGGGCACTGAATCCACAGGGATCTTTTAAATTTAGTTTCGGATTTGAGTGAAAGCAAATTGGGTTGCCTCATCCTTTGAAGGAAAAGTGGATCCATAGGATTCTACTGTCAGAAAAAGAAACAGAGTCACCTTGAAGACGAGAGGTGAGGGAGCGCTGCAGCAGGCCTGGAGGGCCAAGTGGACAGAGGCTTAGCAAGCGGGCCCTCGCCCTATCTCCCCTTTGTTCACTTTCAGTAGCCCGTTCCCTTGGGCTGGGAGAGCTGGATCCGAGGAGCTCATTAATAGCCTCTGGGTTTGTGTGTGTCTCCACCAGAAGTCTAACCACAGACTTCCTCTTGACTTTTGGTAACAGGGAGAAAACAAAACCACAGCAGCTTTCATTGCTGAAAAAGACAAAACTGACTCGTTTGCTTAATAAGCCCAGACGGAAGAACTTTATTTCTGGGAGGAAGTGCTAAAGACTCCAGTCCAAGGGGTCGTGGTTGGGCCGTGAAATTGCCGGACTCTGCAATGAGACATCCTTGGTTGACAGTTTAGAGGTTGAGGGATTGGTGAGGGGAGGCCACGCGTCCAGGGGTCAGTAGGATGCAGGGCAGCAGCCTGAGCTGAGGACAGGTGGGGCTCTGCAAAATGGATCTGCTTGGGGAAACTGAGGCCTCCTCCCACCTCCCACAACATCCAGGCCTTTTTTGCCACTTCCGGTTTCCAAAGAATCCATTTATGTATTTATTTTCCCTTTTTCTTATTTTTCCTTATTAAATTTATCTATTGATTAATTCCCATTTCATACTTTCTTTTTTGTTTGCTTGTATTTCTAATTTCTTACGATGTATAATCAGTGCCTTTATTATGGGCTTTCTTCTTTAGTAAGAAAGCCGTTTCAGGCAATACATTTTCCTGCGTGGTAAGCTTTTTTCAAGATCTCATAGGTTTTGAAATAAAGTGTTCCCCTTTTCATCTGTTTCTAGATGGGTTTTAATTTCATTTTAATGTTTCCTTTGATCCATGGGTTACCTAGAAGTATGTTTCTTAATTTCTAAGTAGTTAAAAATATTTTCAGCCACATTATTATTTTTTTTTAATTTAAAATTTTGAGGTTATAGTAAGAGATTTGTGGCTTGTAAAATCTTTAATTTTAAATTAAATCTTTTTTCTTTGTTTCCAAGTATGTGTTCAGACTTTATAAATGTTCTGTGGGGCAGGAAAAGCTGAGCTCGTTGGGTTCACGCAGGAAAGAACGGAATTCTAAAACGTGCCAGCTCTGGAGACATACTACCCCGTTTCCAACCTGGCTTCTACCCCTTTCCAGCTGTGTATCCTCGGATGAAACACAGAATTTTCTGAGCTTTCTCTTCATTTAAAAAATGGGGACAATAAGAATATCCACTTTCCAGCATTGCTGTGAAGATTAAATGAAATTACATACTTAAAAATGCCTACACTGCTGCCTGGTATGGATAAAAAACCAAAGAGAAATATTGCTTTTTTTTTTTTTTTTCTTTTCCTGAGAAAAGGAGGAAGCTTCACTGTTTGTGTTTTCAGCTTTATCCTCTCAGAGCTGTGGTTGCGGGTTGTTGTGGGAACTGGGAGAAAAGAGGAAATGGATGGCGTAGTGCGGCAGTCACCTTTCCTTCCACGGAAGGCACCTGGAGCCGGGGGATGGGGCTACTTGGCCAAGGAAACAGCAATTTAGCGGCAAAGCCAGGCCTCACCTGCTCATTCCGCCCGCTCTGCTGGCAGGTTGCTCTAGTTTCTCCCTTGAAAGAAGAGACAGTTGACCGCAGATTCCCCTCCACGTTGTAGGGAAGGCTGGAAGCTCTCAGGAGGCGGCAACCTCAGAGCCTCCTCGTGTTACACCTTGCTGTCTGGGAAAGGGGAACTCTGAGGTCAGTAAGTTCCATAAGAAGCTACAGAAAGAGGGTTGAATTGGGACTGGTGGGAAGCCCTGGGCATTGCTGTTCCATTGCTCAGTGGTGGCAGGAGAAGAAGCCAGACCTCTAAGGCACCCTAGGGGGGTGTCTGTCTGCACCCCTCTGGGCTTCAAGCCTTCACTGCCTGCGTGACTTGCTTCCCAGGCCCTGGGACTAACCGTGGCAAAGGCAGATCCTCGAGAGGCTCCATCTTCATTTGCCTGGCAGGCCAGTCCTCCGTGGAGCAGAGCTCAGGGGCAGGTGCCCTCTTACTGATCAGGGTGGCTCAGTAACACGGAGGTGCTCATGGAGAAACTGGGGTGACAGCCTCAGTGGCACTGAGGAGGCCTAATTAAGAAGTAAGGCCAAACGAGCTGCGTTGCTTGGCTGTCCTGCCAGCTGACATCTGAGAGGGGCTGGCACCGTGCCCTGAAGCCAGGAGCCACCAAGCGCTCAGGAGGCATGGAAGCTTCTTTATGGCAGGAAGCCGGGGAGGAGAGGGAGTCTCAGGACAGAGTTACAAGGCAGAGGGTGGCTGAGTTATCTGATTAAGGCCATTGATCTTGGGAGCTAGTGACCATTTCTTGGCCAAGGACTATCTGTATCCTTAAGCACCATGTCGCCATGCTGTATTTAACCCACAAGTGGACAAAGATGCCTGGAACAGATATCGCAGGGCACGGCGAAAGCACACCTGGGTATGTCTGGGCAGCCGGTCTGACTCGGACACACGCCCATGCTGTGGGGTGGGCTGCCACCGGAGAAAGCTTAGGATTAGAGGCTGTATTTGAATAACTCTTCCATGCAAGTTTTAAAAAACATATGGCTTCCATGATTATTATGAAAATCGAATACATCCAGGCATGCAAACGTGCTTTGTAAATATTAGCATAAGCACAGAAGAAAGCTACCGCACATGCAATTTGGTTAGAAAGTGCTGGCTAATTCCTTGCTGTGTCCCCAGCCCTTCCTTAGAAGCTGCAGAGGAATCAGGTAGGCCTAGTTCTTGTTCCTGTCCTCATGGGGCTGTGGGTTTTCTCAGTGGAAATGCTTTGCAATCGTTGTCTCTCCTTCCCTCTTCCTTCTACCCTCCTTCCTTCTAACATAGCTTAATTAAGCACCTCTTCTAAGTGAAGATTTGGGCTAGGGGCTGAGTAATGTAGAAATCATTCTCTATTAGGGCAGAGACAGGAGCAAATGGATGGGGACAAGCCCAACGTGGTAGCTGTTTCTCACGTCGAGAAAGACCCAGGTTCAATGGACACAAAGCAAGAAGGCAATGAGCGGCGATCCCAGGGAGGTTCCCAGAAAGCTTTAGATAGAAACACGTGGGGCAGACCTTGAAGAAGGAGCAAGAACAAGGAAGAAAGTTCTCCTGGAGAACATGGGCAGAAGGCACGGCCGGCACAAAGGCATGGAGGTGGGAAATCCTCCAAGCAAGAGTATCCACCCACACAGGGGCATCTGTGAACAATGGGAACCTGAATCCCAAGGGAATTCCTTGATCCCCTAGTTGATGTGGATTGGAAGTCTTACTGGAGCTCAGAAAAGTTGATGGCCCTAAATAGAAGACTACTATTTGAATGAACCCATCATGGTGTCAGCACGGAGTGGGGTCGAGGCAGAGTTTACCTGCCAGGGAGCGGGTGGAGCAGAAAGAGGGCAGAGCTTGAAGCAGGCAGTCCTGGCTCCTCATTCAGACCCACCACTGCCTAGCTCTGTGGCTCTGGGTCACTGTGAACCTCTCTGAGCCTTGGTTTCATCATCTTTAAAATAGGAACAGGTGACTTGGGCATTCTGTTGAAAATCACATCCTTTGTTGAAAAGATAGTGAGAAGATGGGGTGGGCGGGTGGGTGGACAGGGACGAATTTACACTGAATGTGACACTGGGGAGATACAGAGGATAAGCTGTTCGTCACTCTGAGCTCCGATAGGCTGAGTGGGGCACTGGGTGTGGGAGCCCAGAGGAGGAGCCCTCACTCTGCCTGGAGGTTTGGAGTTTTCCTGGCAGCACTGAAAGCAGAACTAGGGCCATCCTGCAAGGCAGGTGGAAGTGCAGAAGGCTAAGAGGGAAGCAAAGGGAATTCCAGGTAGAGGGAACCAAATGGACAAGGGAAGCGGGAGGAGTTCTGTTCAGCAAGGAAATGTGAAATGGGTAGTGACGAGTCTGCGGAGGCTCGACTGTGGCCTTGAATGCTGAGTTAGGAACTTGGACCCTATCGCATATGCAGCAGGGAGACATTTAAGAATTAGAAGCGTGAGAAAAAGGATTAGTCAGGCTCTGTCACCAGGACAGTGAGAGTGAGTGGGCCAGAGAGAGGTGGTTGCAGAAGTCCTAGATATTGACATGAAAGGTGCTTGTCTGAAGTCAAGTTTATCATACTGCAGGGACGATGTAAGGCAGATACCAAAGTCTAGAGCACCGTTGAGGTCCCAGGGATGGACGGGCCCTCTTCCCCAACACAGCCTTCCCTTGCTCCAGAGGCGACAGGGGCCCAGGGCCATGAGGACGTTGCTGTGGTGCCCAGGCATTCATAGCCTCCAGGGACAGCCTCCTCAGGCCCTGGTGGCCTAACTGGGGTCGTTCCAGCTGGAACCCATGTGGCCATGAGAAACAGCCTTTTTTGCTCAAGTAAAACAATGACCTTATGGGAAGAAGATGGTGGCATTTCACAAAACCCAAGGGTGAAAAATTCAGCCCCGCCTCTGAGGAACCAGAATCAGGAACTGTGAAGTCATGCCTGTGGTCCCTCTCCCCTCTCTCACTGGTTCTCTTCCTCTTTCTTCTCTCCATTTCCTGGCCAGCTTTCCCTGTGTAGAGAGGGTGCTCAGCCACCTGGCCCCAGCTCCCTAGCCTCAGCTGTCCTGGTTCCAGTGTCCCAGGGAGAGAGAGCCTGACCAGCTGAGCCAGGCAGCGGATCGCAGCCTCAGGACAGACACCCTCCCTTGCTCCCCTCAGCTCTGTGGCCAAGAAAGGGGGTGGGTTCTTTTACAGCAAGGCTCCAGAGCCCACCCCTGCGGGTTCTGACGGAGGGTGTTCTCAGAGAAGGGACGCTGGCACTGGCCTGGCCCCCAAAGGTGGTCTACTCTGTGTAAACCCTGACCCTAAGCCAGGTAGGGTTGGTCAAGGGACATCCAGGTGGGCTCGCCCCCAAGGTGCAGAGCAGCGAGCTGGAATGCACAGGGCCTCCATTCACCTCTTCAGGAAGGAGACAGAGATGGCCAAAATGAAGCTCTGAAAAGTCCCCACGTTTTGCTTTGTGGATGGTAGAGACAGAAAAAGAAAGGATTTGAGAGGCACTTTGGGTGTAGTAAAGACAGGTGTGGGAAAGAGGAGTCCTTTGCTGCCGGCCTGGGGGAGCAGGTTCAGAGCCCAGGGACGCAGGGGAGGCGGCAGCTCTGGGGAAGAATGGGCTGGGTCTTGGCTGAGTGCCCGGGGCAGGAGCCAGCCGCCTGGGCGGAGGGTGGGGGGGGCGCGGAGCTTCTGGGGTGGGCTCACGGCCTGCCTTTGTTTCTCCATTCTCCTTGTGGCACACAGCACACACTGGAGGAACCAGAGTCATTTGGTTGTTTTCTCCAAATGGGGAGAATTCTTTCCCCTTTCCCTTCTCACATGTTGCCAGAAGCTGGGCTTCCTGGGGGTTCTCATAAACCCAGGCGGCTCTGCAATCATTTTCATATAGAATGGTTTCCCTAAATAGCAGAGGAGGCCAGCTGTAGCTGATGGAACAGAAAACAGCATCGGCTGCTGGGGGATCAACACGGGCTCCTGTTCTTGTTCTTGGCAGCCCACCTCCCCGCAGACGTAGCAAGGCATGGGGCCTCTGGCCTCTGCGACACCCACTTCAATGCCAGCCATGGTTACTTGCCAGTAGGGATCTGAGGCAAATGACTTGATCTCACCAAGTCTGTTTTCTCACCTGTGAAATGGGAATCGTGACAGTATGAAAAAGGGTTGTGGTCCCCAGAATTTAATAAGACACCTGGGGAAAGCACTCAGCGGGGTGCCTGGGTGGGTTCTGTGATGTCAATGGTTTTAATTACTACTAACCCTGCCTTGACACACTGCAGGGCCTCCACCCTAGCTCCTTTCTTTGCTGGTTTTCCGTGGATAATTATAATACATCCGGTGTGCTAGCCACTCTGCCTTTGGTGTTTTTTGGAAGTCTCCCCATATATTGCCACCTCTGCAATTTTACTTGGGCTCTTTTTCCTCTAAAAATTCTTCTCCTGAGTATTTGTACTTACACCTGACCAAACCCTCATCAGTCCTCAGGGTGGAGCTCAGCTTGGCGCTCCTTCACTGCAGCTTTGCAGTGGACCTAGGAAGGGGTTCTTCCTCCCTTCTCCCAAGGCTCAGGATTTCTTCCTCCTTTCCCTCCCCTCCCCTCCCCTTTCTTCCCCTTCCCTTCTCAGGGTTTGGTTCTGCTGTCCGGGCTGGAGTGCAATGGCGTGATCTTGGCTCACTGCAACCTGCACCTCCTGGGCTCAAGCCATCCTTCTACCTCAGCCTCCTGAGTATTTGGGACTAAAGGCGAGTGCCACCATACCGGGCTAATTTTTGTATTTTTGGTAGAGATGGGATTTCTCCATGTTGCCGAGGCTGATCTCCAACTCCTGGGATCCAGCAATTCACTTGCCTCAACCTCCCAAACCGCTGGGATTACAGGCATGAGCCACTGCACCCCACTGAATTTCTTTTTGTTTTAATTTTTTTTTAATTGCAGTAACTTTAGGAGTACAAGTGGTTTTTGGTTACACTGATGAAATATACGGTGGTGAAGTCCAGGCTTTTAGTGTACTTGTTACCTGAATAGTGCATATTGTACCCAACAGGTAATTTTTCATCTCTTACCCCTCTCCAACCCTCCCTGCTTCTGAGTCTTCAATGTCCATTAAACTACTCCGTGTGCCACTGCATGCTCATAAGGGCTCAAACTTTCAATGAACTTCTGTTAGAGAGAGGCAGCATCATGCATTTTATAACTGTGCCCTCTCTAGTTGCCAGATCAACGCACACCTCCAGCTCTATGACCTTGGTTTTTCTGTGCCTCAGTTTCCTTGTGTGTCAAAGGGAAATGACACAAATAGTGCTTTCCTCATAGAGTTGTTGTGAGCATGCAACAAAGTGATACCTGTAAAGCATTGACAATACTGCCTGGGAAGAGTTCATTGAAGGTTGGCTATTTCCATGAAATAATCTTCAAAAACATGAATGTTAGTGGCTGTATAAACTCCTACTGTGTGGGCAGATCATAATTTATTTAACCACCCCCTTGTTGTTGGGCATTTAGCCTGTTTCCAATTTTTTGCCATTATAAATAATACTGTAGTGAACATCTTGTATATAAATCTTTGTTTATCTCTGATTGCTTTCTTAGAAGACCTTCCAGAATCTTGTTTGTCTAAGAACAAAGCCCTGTCCCCAGACTTTTCAACAATGCCCTTTAAAATAAAAATAAAGCCTATTTCCCATCAGAGAAAGAAACATATGGAACATGTTAACCAAGAAGTGGTTCAAGAGGAAGGTAGAAATAGGTTCAAGATGGGTTTTGATCCATTTCAGGATGTCTGACATAGAATCATTTATCAAGCTCCCCTACAGCCCCCTTCCCAGAGGAGAGGAAGGGTCTTGATCCTCAGGGACCACCGATTTCTCTCTTTGAGACAGTTCCAGGGGGGCTTTGAAGTTCTCGATATCTGAGAAACAGCAATGACAGATCAATAAAAGAAGCCAGTCTGTCGGCGACCCAAAACTCCTCCATCCAGTAGGGGGCGATGTCGTCTGTTTCTCTTGGCTACCTGGGACTTGGTAGAATTTTTCTTTTTTTTTTTTTTTTTTTTTTGCTAACAAGGACTTCCTTTGTTGATGACTTAAAACTTTGGCTTACATTTTATATATCCCTCCTGTCTGTTTTTCTTTCCTTCCTCCCACTCTGTACCTTCCAGCACTCACCCCTTCATTCAGGAGAAATCCAGTGTGTACTTCCTCTGGGCCAGATATCAAGATGGTTTGTAGACTTCTATCTGAGACACTTGTGTTGAAGGCTCCGCCTCACACACATCCAACATATTAAATACAATTCTTTTTCTGTAAAAATTATAGGAATTATTTTTATTATTTTTTTTTTTATTTA
>NW_022436995.1:10542641-10563627 GCF_009761245.1 Sapajus apella
ACCCTCCCTCCCCTATTTCCTCCCAACTGACCCCAGTGTGTAGTGCTCCCCTCCCTGTGTCCATGTGTTCTCATTGTTCAACACCCGCCTATGAGTGAGAACATGCGGTGTTTGATCTTCTGCTCTTCTGTCAGTTTGCTGAGAATGATGGTTTCCAGGTTCATCCATGTCCCTACAAAGGACCCAAACTCATCGTTTCTGATGGCTGCATAATATTCCATGGTGTATATGTGCCACATTTTCCCTATCCAGTCTATCGTCGATGGGCATTTGGGTTGGTTCCAGGTCTTTGCTATTGTAAACAGTGCTGCAATGAACATTCGTGTACACGTGTCCTTATAGTAGAACGATTTGTAATCCTTTGGATATATACCCAGTAATGGGATTGCTGGGTCAAATGGAATTTCTATTTCTAGGTCCTTGAGGAATCGCCACACTGTCTTCCACAATGGTTGAACTAATTTACACTCCCACCAACAGTGTAAAAGTGTTTCTATTTCTCCACATCCTCTCCAGCATCTGTTGTCTCCAGATTTTTTAATGATCGCCATTCTAACCGGCGTGAGATGGTATCTCAGTGTAGTTTTGATTTGCATTTCTCTGATGACCAGTGATGATGAGCATTTTTTCATATGTTTGTTGGCCTCACGTATGTCTTCTTTTGAGAAGTGTCTGTTCATATCCTTTGCCCACTTTTGAATGGGCTTGTTAGTTTTTTTCTTGTAAATCTGCTTTAGTTCTTTGTAAATTACGGATATCAGCCCTTTGTCAGATGGGTAAACTGCAAAAATTTTTTCCCAATCTGTTGGTTGCCGATTCACTCTAATGATTGTTTCTTTTGCTGTGCAGAAGCTGTGGAGTTTGATTAGGTCCCATTTGTCTATTTTGGCTTTTGTTGTCAATGCTTTTGGTGTTTTGGTCATGAAGTCCTTGCCTACACCTATGTCCTGAATGGTTTTGCCTAGATTTTCTTCTAGGGTTTTTATGGTGTTAGGTCTTATGTTTAAGTCTTTAATCCATCTGGAGTTAATTTTAGTGTAAGGTGTCAGGAAGGGGTCCAGTTTCTGCTTTCTGCACATGGCTAGCCAGCTTTCCCAACACCATTTATTGAACAGGGAATCCTTTCCCCATTGCTTGTTTTTGTCTGGTTTGTCAAAGATCAGATGGTTGTAGATATGTTGTGTTGCCTCCGAGACCTCTGTTCTGTTCCATTGGTCTATATCTCTGTTTTGGTACCAGTACCATGCTGTTTTGATTACTGTAGCCTTGTAGTATAGTTTGAAGTCTGGTAATGTGATGCCCCCCGCTTTGTTCTTTTTGCTTAGAATTGACTTGGCTATGCGGGCTCTCTTTTGGTTTTGAAATTATTTCGCTACTTGTCATTCATTTGATGCATGTTTCTGTTTGATTCCTCAGTGATTATCAGGGCTACTCGGGAATTCTTGCGAAGTGTGAAAATCTAACCTGCACTTCTTTTTCAGATAGAGTGAAATTTTTATGAATATTAAACGAAACCATTAAAGAAGTTGATGTAACATTTTGTTTTGTAGACATTCCATTAAAATTTTATTAATTTCCATTGCCAAGTTTTCCCTTGATGTTCTGGATCTCATAATTTTGTTTCTGGGTCTCATGCTTTTTTGGAGATCTTTCTAAAGTTCTCGGGCCCTCCAGTGCTAAGCGGATAAGAGAGCCCTACCAGGCTGGGGGATGGAGGGATGAAAGACTCCGTGCGGTCTGTACAGAGATGCTGGGCCAGAGAGTGGTCAGTGGACAAAGTCCTGTTACAAAAGGGTAAGAGTACTGTTATATGAAATGTGATCAGGACACAGCAAAAATATCATCTTCCCTGAGCCTCCTTGTGGAGAGGAGGGGCTCAGTGGAGATTTGAAAGAGCAGGTATCACCCAAGCCAGAATGTGAATGCTGAACAGGACTTTTCTAAGCAGATTCGAGGAGGAAGGGCATTGCAGATGAGGAAACAGCACATGCCAAGGGGCTGGACGGGAAAAGAATATCTGAATAGACAAAGCTGCCTCAGCTGGGCCCACAAGCAATGATCTCTAGGCCCTTGTTTTTTCAGACCAGCAGCACTGGCATCACCTGGGAACTTGTCAGAAATGCAGACTCTGAGGCCTCCAGAATCAAACCCTTTATTTTGACAGGGTCAGGTGACTTGAATGGATGTCAAGGACTGAGAGGCAGGCTCTAGCTCTGGCAGGATCAGAAATAGGTCTCCTGCACCCAGAGCACAACAGCAGTTGTTCAAGTTGTTTTCAAGTTTGGCCTGGAAATTCAATCCCTGAGGGCCCAGTTTCACCCATTGCTTGGAGGGTTGGGGCTTTTCCTGCTCAGGGACTCTTCCACACGCTGGGCCTGCATCGTCCCTTCCGCTGGCCTTTGCTCCAGACAGTCTGTCTTGCCTGCTGGCTCCTTCGCCTGGCACACTACCGATTACCTAATAGACTGTAGGCTATGTGCATACTTTATTCCTGTGAGTAACTGATCACATTAGGATGAGCAAGGGGCAGCACCAGGAAGAGAAGGCAGAAGAGACATTAATAACCAGGGGAAGGAAACCGTGCTACCATCAGCTAATTAGATGTCTCACTGAGGGAGCTCTTGAAACATAACGGTCCATCCTGCTGCTGTCGGCTGTCCATGCCCTCCCCTGCTTCCATGTGTGGCTGGGCTTCTCGCTGAGTTAGGGGTAGTAAGGAGTAAGAGCTCGAGACTGAGGCAGGAAACTTGGTTGCCAGGCCAGGTGATCGTAGGCAAATTATTCATCTCTGGGCCTCAGTTTTACCAACTGTAAGTGGGGGAGGGCTGGATCAATGGGTTACAAACATGGCTGATGTCAGAATCGTCAGAAATGCTTTTAAAAACATAGATTCCAAGGTCACATCTCCTAAATGCTGATACAGTCGGTGCAGGGTGAGAACAGGAATCCTCATTGCAAAAACCATCTCAAGTAACTCTGACACAGCTGCAAGGGAAACTGGGAACCACTGGGTTGGAACGATAACCTCTAAGCTCCTGCCTGGCATCATCCGTTTCAGATTGTCCGTAAGGATGGATTTTCCCAAACCTCTTACAGAGCAACAGTGCAGTCCTGGTAGGGAAGCGGGGGAAGACATGAAAGACGGGAAACTCATCTTCCACTCCTGGCTCTGTCAGTAATTCATCACCTAATAACAGTTTCTCCCTGAGGCTCACTTAACTCACCTGTACATACACTGACAAGTTTCATAGTGCTTCCGTGTGAGCACCATGTCACTGTGTGCAGAGGTTCTCAAGCCTGGGGAGATTTAAAAAAAACAGACACCCTGGCCAGGCACAGTGGCTCACGCCTGTAATCCCAGCACTTTGGGAGGCCAGGCAGATCACGAGGTCAAGAGATCGAGACCATCCAGGCTAACACGGTGAAATCTCGTCTCCACTAAAAATAAAAATAAAAATTAGCTGGGCATAGTGGCACATACGTGCCTGTAATCTCAGCTACTCAGGAGACTGAAGCAGAACAATCGCTTAAATCCTGGAGGCAGAGGTTGCAGTGAGCCGAGATTGTGCCATTGCGCTCCAGCCTGGGTGAAAGAGCAAGACTCCAGCTCAAAGAAAGAAAAAAAAAAAAAAAAAGGCAGACACCCTGACCAACATGATGAAACCCTGTCTCTACTAAAAATACAAAAATTAGGCAGGGCGTGGTGGCTCATGCCTGTAATCCCAGCACACTGGGAGGCCAAGATGGGTGGATCACCTGAGGTCAGGAGTTCAAGACCAGCCTGGCCAACATGGTGAAACCTCATCTCTACTAAAAATACAAAAATTAGCCAGGCATGGTGGTGCTTGCCTGTAATCCCAGCTAAGCTGTGAGAGGCTGAGGCAGGAGAAATGCTTGAACCTGGGAGGTGGAGGTGGCAGTGAGCCCAGATCGCGCCACTGCACCCTAGCATAGGTGATAGAGGAAGACTCTGCCTCAAAAAACAAATTTAAAAATTACAAAAATGACCCAGGCAGGATGGCATGTGCCTGTAATCCCTTAGGAGGCTGAGGCAGGAGAATCGCTTGAACCTGCGGGATGGAGTTTGCAGTGAGCTGAGATTGTGCCACTGCACTCCAGCCTGGGTGACAGAGCAAGACTCCATCTCAAAAACAAACAAAAAACACAGACTCCAGGTCCCCATCTACTCACATATTCCTCTTTAATAGACCTGCAGCGGCTCAAGACAGTTTGTGTTTAAAGCCTGCCAGATAATCCAAAGCTCAGCCAGCGGCCTGGCCAGGGGCATTGCTCAATGAGACAACTGGTGCCCAGTGCACGTGCAGCTAGGCAGGGTGTAGCTCAGGAAGGCCACTGCCATGTCGGTGGGAAATGTGGACTGTAAAGGGACCCAGGCATATCCCACTGACCTCTTGGTTTTAAAGTGAGTGTAGAAAAATCCTCCCGGTGGAAGATTCAACAGTGTTGCACCAAAACAAACAGCACGCCCGTCTTTCAGAAGACCCATGTTTAAATCCCGGTACTATTACTGATGGGGTAACCTTGGACAACTCATGAGAGCTCCCTGAAGCTGTTTCTCTTTAAAATGGGGTTGGTTGTAAGTCCAACCTCCCAGCCCAGTTGAGAGGATTAAAGGGAACAACTTGGAGACTGTCCTCTGGGAGTGGTCACGTTCTGTGCAAATTGTCCAGCCACCTACGCTGGGACCAGCGGGAACCAGCCAGACCGAATGTCCATATCTCTCACCCTACTGAAAGCAGGGGTTGGAGAGAGTCTGCTATTGCATTGGACCAGAGAGGAAAAGGTCCGGGTGGTAATTTCGGGAATGATTCTGTTCCGCATAGCCGGCTGCCTTCCGCCCAGCACTTTTTGTGCTCTCTCTCATCTTTTGGGGCCTTGCTTGATTCTCTTAGTTGATCAGCAGGGGCGTGCATGTTGGCTGGCCTGAAAACCTGAGTCCAAAAATCAGCTCCAATGGAACTTAAATCCCTTGCACCCGTCCCCTTCTCCACACCCTCTTCCTGCCTTCATCTGAGGCCTGGACTACCGCGGAACACTCCCGACTGGTCTCCCATAGAGACCAGACACGTTCTTCTCATAGCAACCAGAGGGCTTCTCTTAAGGTGTAAATCAGATTATGTCATTAATTCTGACTGGCTTCTCATTCTCCGAGCATAAAATCCAAACTGGTGAATCAGGACTACCATGGAGCGCCTACTCATTCTCCAAGAACGAACTCCATGTTCCTTCCCCTGGTTAATGAAGCTCTTCACATTCTGGCCACCTATTTCTCATCCGGTGCCACGCTAGCCACCGTTGCTTGCTTTGTGGGGCAGAAAAATGACTGTGTGTTCTGCTAAGCTGTTTTCCTTCCCTCCTTTGCACATAGCTAAACCCTATGTCCTCCATATATGGTCTGCAGTTAGATGGGACCATATATTGAGTTCTAGCCATCGGAATAGGACTGGGAGTGACGTACACCATCTCCAGTCCTGGCCCCCAGATGCCCCAAGAGCTCTGCTCTTTGCTCTCGGCTGCATGCAGAGGGCATGGTGGACAACTCAGAGGAGGCCTAAGGGATGGCAGAGTGGCTCATTAGAAGGAACTTGGGCTTTGAGTAACAAAAAACTGTCCACTAACACCTGACAAGAGGAGAAATAAATTTTTCTTGTCTTAAATCACTGAGATTTAGGGTTGTATGCATTGCCTATCACCACTGCTCACTTTGAATAACGGCCTATTCTCACCAAGTCTGTTTCCCAAATTCATTTCACTTCTCCCATGCTGTTCCCTCTGCTTAGAATGCTTTTCCCTGCCATTCATTCCTCACGTTCCCTTTTTTTTTTTTTTTTTTTTTGAGATGCATCTTTGCTCTTGTTGCCTATGCTGGAGTGTAATGGCGTGATCTCAGCTCCCTACAACCTCTGCCTCCCGGGCTCAAGTGATTCTCTTGCCTCAGCCTCCCAAGTAGCTGGGATTATAGGCATGCACCACCACACCTGGCTAATTTTGTATTTTTAGTAGAGACTGAATTTCTCCATGTTGGTCAGGCTGGTCTCAAACTCCTGACCTCAGATGATCCGCCCCTCTTGGCCTCCCAAAGTGTTGGGATTACAGGCTTGAGCCACCGCACCAGGCCCCACATCTCCTTCTTATACTTTAGGTCTTCACTGAAAAGTCACCACCCACCTATTGGCCTGTATTTGTGTTCTTGTTGATTTTTAAATAGTACTTTTAAATAATGCATGTGGTTTTTAAACTTTATTCTTCACTGTGTTTCTCCTAGAACGTAAGCTCCCATGAGCATAAATCCAATCTGTCCCATTTACCTTTCTGTATCCCAAACAAAGCACTGAACAAAAGGTAGCATTCAGCAACTATTAGCTGTTGGAGTAAATGAATGAACGAACCGAGTGTGTATTCAGTTCGATTCAATTCACATATTACTGAGCACTAACTTTGTGTGAGGCACTTTGCATGCATCGAATGCATTCTCTATTCAATTCTCATTCCAACACCAGTGGGGAGGTAAGATGATTATTCCCACTTTACGTGTGAGAATCAAGAAGCACCGTCAGCCACCGTAGCACAGATCCTTCCCACATGGCATCCTCCAATCATCATCATAGTCCTAAAAGGTAGGAATTATTATCTCCATTTTGCAAAAGGGAAAACTCAGGCTCAGACAGGCCAAGTCACTTTCCCAGGTCATGTCGCTGCTGAGGTCACGGACCTGGGATTTAAACCCAGGGAGAGAATGGGCATGCGCCTCTCTTACAGTGTTATGCTTCCTAAAGTCTGACAGCCTCATTACACGTCCCCAAAGAATATCCTGAGTGTGGCACAAATGAAGACATGGAATTGCTCTAGAGTCCTATGAGCTTGGTTTGCAGTGGGATTTTATTTTAAATGCAAGACCCATTCTCCCCCTGATAACTGGGATTAGGGGGTGCCATTCTGCATCCCGGGGCTGCAGCTCCAGTGTCTTGTCTGAGGCTGGCCAGGTTGGCCACCACACATAATCTGGAGATAAGAGTGCCCAGGTTCATTTGGGGAGAGTGGCCAGAGTTGCTGATAGGCAGAGAAAGTCTGTGATTAATTATGGCCGATGGAAGTCTGACGCCATGGATCCTTCTTGAGGGCTGGGCAAGCTGAAGAGTCTCACTCTCTGGGTGCATTTGGAGACTGCACAGTCCCTTCTGAAACCAGCAGTAAACTTTAATGGCTGCAAGATCTGCTACTTGGCATGCTGTAGATTGGATGGCACATAGAATTCATCAATTCTCTGGGGTGGGAGCTAATTAGGGTGCAATTTTTCAATTATGGAACATTAAGCAAGCCTCTCTCCGGTCCCCTCACACCATCTCTCAGTGGATACGCTCCATTCGTCTATTTTTCTTTATTTCTTAATCATTTGATGATATGACAACAATTATTTGTCATTTGGAAGAGAAAATTGTCACGGAGCTATTGTTTCCCTCTTGAAACCCCAGCTCTTCTGCGGTGATGGTTGCATTTGATAAATCTTTTGCATTCTTGCCACTCCTCCCCCTCTCCCACCCAGGGTTGGTGTGGGAACAGGAAAACATTAGCCTGTGACGTGGGCCTGTTCTGATTGAAACGCCATTTGTAAAAAGGCCTGGAAAAGAGCAGGCTCGAGTTTAAAAGAGCCGCAGCCCAGAGCTCCCAGCCCACCCACATCACCCAGGTTGGGACTCTGGGACATTTGCTTTGGGAAATTTGGTTATTCCTCTGAGCTAAGAATGCAGCTTCAGAATCAGGAATGCAAAACAGAAGCAGAACAAAAAGAAAAAGGCAAAGGAAAAAAGAAGCATGCCACCAGAAATGGGAAAACTTAAATGACTTTGTTTAAATGTCATTGTACTCTCAAAACCCTGTTCTCATATGTATGCAAGTTAATTAAATGGAAAAATGTCAAATTAGTTGCTTAAAGTATTAATGGCAGGAATTATCCCAGATTCTAGCGCAGGCAGAGTAGAGGAACTAACCTTTCAGGGCTTAACCCTTTGGTTGGATGTTCTTCTCTGAAAAGAAAAATAGATATCTCTTTCATTTGTGAAAGGGCCAGTTAGTGCTGAGGGGTTTTGTAGGTTTCAGAATGGGAACTTGCCAGCGGACTTGCACCCTGGGATTCTCACAGTGACAGGACTCACTGGTGGCATTTATTTCCATAGCGGCAGCTTTGCATGGGGGATCTAAGGTCCCTGGAAAGACCCAAAAATCATACCTATGTCTGTTCTGGAGTCAGGGTAATTTGCCATTTTTCCTTTTTTTTTTTTTTTAAGAGTATTTTGAAGAGTTCATTAAAATGCAAAGTTGGAAAGATTGTGCAAAAAGAGGTGTCAATGTACTACTCATCAAACCTTTATTCAGTACCAATGGGATCCAAAGCCTGTGCTATTTGAGCAAAATGCTGAGAAAAGGGAGCGTCACAGACTCAAGGATATAGGATCTCATAGGAAGAGGCTGCAGAGCACCCTCATCTAGCCTCATGCTGGCATGTGAAAAAGTCAAAGCCTCAGGAAAACAAGAACATTCCCAAAGCCACACGGCTATTGAGTGGTGAAATCAGGCTCATTTATGGATGCAACACAGTTTCTGCCCACCCACTGCAGGGACTCGTGTGTATCCTGGGAGGTCAGGGCAAACACACCCAGGGCAGTGCATGCCATAGCCTAATACTGCAGATGGAAGGGCAGGAGGTGGACAGCAGGGTGGTGAGTATCAGGGAGACCTTACCTCCATCAGCCCGAGAGCATCTACTGTCCACCATGGTAGCCACCGCTGTATAAGACCTGGTTTCTCCTCATTCTGGCAAAAACAAGCAGGCAAGGAAGGCCATGTCATCTGTTGAGAAGTTATGGCTAGTCACTGTGGCCACATGTTCAAAGTTATCTCATGTAATTCAGTGATCAGTTCTACCCATTGCTTGCTCTGTAGTTATTGGTAAACAGATATCCCATTGCCTACTGTAGGGTTACAGATTCTTACAGTCAGTTCAGCCATGTACTTTGCTTGGAGGTCTTTCAGTTTCCTCATCTGTAAAATGGGGATGACAGATTAGGAAAGTGGGAGATCTCTAAGCAAAGTAAGTAGCTGAACTGACTCCGTAAGAATGGGGCACCAATTTACCAATAACTGCAGAACGAGCAATTGAAACGCCAAATAATAGGTGCAGAGCCCAATTTCCAAAGTTGTGTCCACAGGAGGAAGGAGTTACAATGAGATGCTCTGTGGAAAAGAAATCCAAATAGTTTAGGGGAAACTCTGTATATTTTAATCCTTTTTTGCATTGGCCAGTGTGGTGGGCTGAATCATAGCCCTCAAATACATCCATGCCTGAATCCCTGGAACTTATGAACGTTACCTTACATAGCAAAAGGGACTTTGCAGCTGTGATTAGTTAGTCTTTTGAGATGGGAAGATTATCTTGATGTTCCAGGTGGACCCAACATAATCACATGGATCTTTTTTTCTTTTTCTTTTTTTTGAGACAGAGCCTGGTGCCTGGCAACAGGCGCCAGGCTGGAGTGCAGTGGCACGATCTCAGCTCACTGCAACCTACACCTCCCGGGTTCAAGCAATTCTCCTGCCTCAGCCTCCAGAGTAGCTGGGACTACAGGCACGTGCCACCACACCCAGCTAATTTTTGTATTTTTTAGTAGAGATAGGGTTTCACCATGTTGGCCAGGATGATCTCGATCTCTTGACTTTGTGATCCTCCTGCCTCGGCCTCCCAAAGTGCTGGGATTACAGGCGTGAGCTACTGCATCTGGCCAATCACATAGGTCTTTATTAGAGGGAGGCAGAAGGGTCAAAGTGAGGAGAGATTGTTTTAGAAGCAGAGATTAGAGTGATGTGTTTTGCAGTAGGAGGAAGGGGCCATGAGCCAAGGAATGCAGGTGGCCACTAGAAACTGAAAGAAAGGCAAGAAGATAGATTCTCCCATGAGCCTCCAGAAGGAATCAGCCCTGTTGACATCTTGACTTTAGCCCCCAGTGAGGCTGGTTTTGGATTTGTCCCCTCCAGAATTGTAAAAGACTCAGTGTGTGCTGTTTTAAGCCACTCGGGTCGTGACAATGTGTTACAGCAGCAAGAGGAAGTTAATATAGCCAGTCATTCCTAAGTAACAAACGACCTCAACTCTGCTTTTCATTTCTGGGCCTAGGGGTTGGCCGGAGAAGCTCTGCTTGAGATTATGTTTTTTTTTTTTTTTTAATTTTTTATTTTATTATTATTTTTTTGAGCCAGTCTTGCTCTGTTGCCTAGGCTGGAATGCAGTGGCATGATATCGGCTCACTGCAACCTCCGCCTCCCGAGTTCAAGCAATTCTCCTGTCTCAGCCTCCTGAGTAATTGGGACTCCAGGCATGTGCCACCACGCCCAGCTAATTTTTGTATTTTTAGTAGAGGCGGGCTTTCACCATGTTGGTCAGGCTGGTCTCGAATTCCTGACCTCGTGATCTGCCCACCTCGACCTCCCAAAGCTCTGGGATTACATGTGGGTTGGTTTTAAGATGCTCCATTCAGTGCCTGTTTTAGGGCAGTGGCCACCAGGGGTATGCTCCGCTCATAGCAATGGCCAAAGCCTGAGAGACAACCAGCAGATACTTCTTATGCCTGTCACCACTTCAGCTCTCAAACACCCCTCCCACCCACTCTCTGTTTGCCAAAGTAAGTCACATGGCCAAACTGAACTTCAGTGGGAACTGGAAATGTACACAGCCTAGTCTAGAGGGAGATACTGCAAAGTCATGTAGCGAGGGCAAGGATGTATGATTCTAATATTGGAGAAGGGCAGTAAAAAGTTTGAACAATAATCCAATCTGCCACGCTTTTCTGGAAGATTCATAATACGTATTAACACGTTAAGAACTCTGAGAAGTCCTGCAGTAAATAAACCTGTCTAACTGTTTAACACAGTGTTCCCAAAGCTTCTTTGAGCACAGAATCCTACTGTCATCCTATAGAACTAATATTTTGAGAAATGCTCATGTAGGCAGTTCATCTCAGAAGTCCAAGGGAGGAGAGGGCAGTGGAACTCGACTGAGCCTTGAAGAATGTATTCAACTAAGCGGATTGGGACAGGGGGTTTATCAATGGCAGAGAGAAGTAGAAATGTTTTTGTATGGGCTAAAGGGATGCTTTCTCCTGAGAATCTCATCAAATGTTCCATTCCCCTATGGAAAAGAACCTGTAATGATATTTGTGTTGTCTGAAAGAGAGACCACAACTGTCTTGGAGTCCAGTGTCCACTCATCCAAGGCTCTTTAAAAATGGCCTTAGTCACAAAAGGTGGACACTCACTTCTAAGCCAAGGGTCGGTGCACCTCCGCGCCCTCTTTGCCAAGCTGGAGTTTGAATTCTTTTGATATCCAGAGATGCTGAAGGAGCTTGGAAGGTGCAGTTATTAGAGGCAGGTACTGCCAGCTGGACTCCCGCGAAATGCATGCCTTGGGAGGTGCTGCTCCCTCAGAAACAGTGAGAGAGAAATGGGCGAAACAGGGTTCCCACAGAAGTCTGGTCATCTCAAGTCCGCTAATAGAATTTCTCCTGGAACGGAGATGAGAATGTCCGCCTTATTTTCATGAGGACCTAGACTAGGAACAAGCCAAGGAACAGGAAGCAAGTCCCCCAGGATGGGTGCCTGTCACCCCACTAGGGCCCAGCAGAGCGGCTAAGCAATGAAGGGAGGACATTGGTAATTGCCAGGGGCTTCCTCTGCCCTGCAGAGCACAGAATCCCCTGTATCCTGCTGCCTCCCTCCACAGCGGGGGCACCACTGTGCGGGGAGGGGGGCTATGCCGCAGGATTGGTGGACACACACAATTAGCCTATTTCCATGTAACACATTTTAACGGAGGTCATTAGAGACTAATAAAGGGAGACAATAGTGCCATAAATCCCAGGATCAATAGAAGGGAAAGCAGGAGGCTGGAAGCTGGCTTCCTCTGAAGGGCCCAGAGAGGCTTCAAGAATAAAATGCCCCTTGAAATGCAAGGACAAGGAGAAAGAGTGTTAGTGTTTGCAGCTCATGCACTCACTCCTTCAGCAAATACGTGGAAGGCACAGACCAGGTGCCAGGCTCTCAGTCCCCAGGAGACAGACGAAAGGCACAGGCTAGTGAGGGAGAAAGAGGCAAGGACAAGAGTGTCACCATTCAGAACAAAAGCTAGAGGGGCCCAGAGAGGAAGTGACTTCCCAGAGGGAAAACGTTGGAATGGCTTTGAAGGACCAATAGGAGTTTTCCGGGTGGAGAAGCAGGGGAGGCAGAAGGATTCTGAGGGAAGGAAGAGCACACAGACAGCTCCGAGGCAACAGGGGCCTGGTGAACCCTGGGGACAAGGACTGCAAGTACAGCGGAGCATGGACACAGGGAGGGGAAGGGGGTGTGGGCTGCAGAGGTATGTTGAGGCACAGAGGGGAAGAGACTTCTTTGCCAAGCTGGGGTTTGGGTTCTTTTGAAATCCAGAGACGCTAAAGGAGGTTGAAAGGTGCAGTATTAGAGGCAGGAACTGTCGCAGAGAAGATGGTGGATTAGGAAGCTCCTTGTCTTGGGTATTCATTCTGTACCCCTGGAGCAGGCCTGGAACCTTCAGGAGCCTTGCGGGAGCCACAGATCCTGCTTTCTCCGCCAGCCTTGTAACTGAGCAAAAGCGTATCTCAGCACGGTGATGGGCACAGCATCGATTCATGGGTTGGAGGTAGGCCTGGGGGAGATGTAGGAAGACAGTATGAAAGGAAGGGGCTTGATCAAGAGAAACCTGCAAAGGTAAACACCTGAGGGGCAGATAAGGTGTTCACCCTCCAGGTTGTTCCAAAGATAAAAGAGGTCACCAGCTCTTCAGGAGGCTGCAGGCTAATGTGGGATGCATGCCCATGGCTCATTAGCACGGAGGTGAGAGCCCAGTGCAGCACAGCCAAGGCCACCAGCTCAGCCTGCCTTTCCAATTAACGATGACCAGAAACCCAAGGCTCCTTGCATTGTATCCAGGAGAGGTAGATGCTTGGCTTAGCTTTGCCATCAGCCAGTGACTTCCCCTAGGGCTGCTTGCTCTCTCTCTAGATCTGTTTCTTTATGGTAACTGGATTTTCCTCAGTCACTCTCTCCTTCACTCATTCAATTAGTCAGGAAGTCCCATTGATTTTCCCACCCAGTGTATCTTTCCTTCTCCCTCACTGGGAAATTGCCAGAGCCCACAACGAGGGCTTCTGACTTCCAGTCTTGATTCCCTGCTACCTGTGATCTATGTCAGAGATCTGTAAACAGCCAGCTAGTAGGTACTTAGGCTTTGTGAGCCACATGTGTCATTGTTGTATATTCTTCTTTGGATGGAAACAACCCAAATGTCCATCAGCTGATGAAAGGTAAACAACATGTGGTATGTCCATTCAGTGAAATATTACCCAGCCATGAAAAACAACGAAGAGCTCTGTTATACATCATGGTAACTATAATTGATAACAGTGGATTGTATACTTGAAAACCGCTAAAAGAGTAGATTTTAAGTGTTTTTACCACAAAAACATAAGTGTGTGAGGTAATGTGTATGTTAATTAGCTTGATTTAGCCATTCCACAAGGCATATAAGTTTCAAAACATGATATCGCACACTATCAAAATTGACAATTTTTGTGTCAATTAAAAACATAATTAAAAAAAGAAAAGCATGAGATATGGATGCATGCTGCAACACAGAAGAACTCTAGAAATGTGCTCAGCAAGGAGCCAAGTACAAAGGCCCACATATTGTATGATTTCATTTCGATGGAATATCCCGAATAGACAAATTCGTAGAGACAAAAATTAGATAAGTGAGAGGCTGCTTAGGGCTGGGGTTGGCGTGGGGAGATAGGCAGGTATTGGCTAAAAGGTGCAGGGTTCTTTCTGAAATAATGAAAAGGTCCTAAAACCAACTGTACTAGTGATTGTACAACTGTGAGTATACCAAAAGCCATCAGATTGCATATTTCAAATGAGCAAATTGTATAATATGTGAATTATGTCTTAATAAAGCTGTAGTCAAAAAAAAAAGCAAAACAAAATATGTGGAGCTCACAGGCTATATAAAAACAAGCCATGGGCTGAATTTGCCCCATGGGGCCATGGTTTGGTGATCAGGGGGTCTGTGTGGCTGCTGACATGAACTGTCTAAAAAGCAGATCTGATATTGTCACACTCCTGGCAGGAAGTGACTCCCATTCCCCACCAGATAAAGGAATAACTCTGTGGCTGTCCTTCAGGCTTTTCCACATTCGTCCCCAGCTTCTCTTTCTAGGCTCATGTCCTCTGTCCCTCTCTGTACTACAGCTGCATTGACAAATACTCATACGCTTGTCTTCCTTTGATTCCATTCTGTGGTGCCCTCTGCTTTCTGTATTTTGGAAAGTTCTTTCTCATGTCTCAAACTCTCATTCAGGTGTCCCTTTCTTCCATGAAGCCTTCTGCAGCCAGTCTCCCTGGGAAAATGGATGGATATTACAGGATGTGTTGTCTTGTATTATTTCTGTTTAAATGTGTGCCTCCCTTCCTAAGACTGTGAGCTCCTTGGCATCAGGGAAACAGGGACTGTATCTTTTCTTCTTGGCCCAGCCACTGCTTAGCACAAGTCCCTGGCACTCAATAACTGCTTTCTTGAATTAAATCGAAGCCCAAAGAGAACCAGACAGCTAAACTGTGTCACAGAAATTCATCATATTGCTGAAAAGGCTCTTTGAGCCTCTCTAGTAATCCAAGCCCCTCATTTTCTGTGATAAAACCAAAGCCCAGAGAAGGGCACTTCCTTGCCTGGAATCGCCCAGCAATTAGGGACCAAGACATACCTAGAGTCTGCATCTCCACCAGGGACCCCAGGGCTCCGTGTGCACACCTCCGTGTCTGCAGTCCCCTCTGACATTAACACGCTGGGAAGCTGGGCCATTTTTCACAGCCAGGTTTTATAGCCGTCTCCTTGACCTGGCTAAGCCAAACCTCCCAGCGGCCAGCAGCCTGGTTTGTCTCACCCCTGCCCGCTCCGGGCACTCTCGGACTCCCCAGAAGGGGCCAACCACCTCAGGAGCAGCCTGAGACACTGGCCAGAACCTCCAGGCATTCCTGGCTGTAGGAACAGGCTGTGCGACACAGCCTCTGACGCAACTGGAGCAGGAGGCTGGACTCAGGCTCAGATTTGGATCCCACGGTTTGATTTATTGCATCGGGTCCTTGTTCCACATGTTTTTCCTATGGCTGGGGATTCCCCAGGCTAACTGTGGTTTTCCTCCCTTTCATCATGTGTGTGTGTGTGTGTGTGTGTGTGTGTGTGTGTGTGTGTGTGTGTGTGAAGAAAGAAAAAGAGGGGGGAAAGAGAGAGAGAGAAAGGAAGGAAGGGAGGGATAAGAGAGAGAGAGAGTTAGTTCTGATTTCTGAGCCAGGAAGTTGCAGGATCAAGGTTCTCACAGGCTGCTGAATAATTAAACAAGACTGGGATTTCACGAAGGTTTATTCCTTCATGCAGGCACACATACGGCCAGCTCCAACCTCTATGAAGAGCACCTACTATGTGCCAGACAATCCTTCTGAACCTCACACAGTAGGAGGGATTGCCCTTTTAAGGACAAGGGAGCCAAGGCTTGGAGAGGTGACACCATTTGCCTCAGGCCCCTGGTTAGCAAGCGGTGGAGACTGAATCTAGATCCCAGTGTTTACCTCTAGCATTTGCCACTGCCACACAAGCCCCTGTGCCCTCTCATCTCTAGGGAGGGCACCAGGCGTTAGCAGTGACTAACATGTGGTCTCCACCTTCTTAGAGCTTTGTTCATATTTGTGTGGTGCCATTTGCCTTGGGGACAGCTTTGCTAAAACGAATCAAACTCCAAGCTGTTTTCCTGGCCCGCTCTTAAGTTTTCTGTTGATTCTCTGACTTGAGCTTAGAGATCACATCGGCTGTTCCATGGTCTCTTGTTGAGCAGAAGAAGAAACCAAGGTCCCGGGAGGTCGAGCAGCAAGCCCCGGATGAGCAGGGCAGAACTGAGCTGCAGCCTGAACCCTTACCTCTTGTCTCTCAACTCAAGTTCTCTTCGTCCTCCTGGGCTGCCACCGTGCTACACGCTGTCTTTCTCCATGGAAACCTGTGGAACCACATCTTGTCATTTCAGCTGGAAGTAGCTGGGATGTAGGGAGCGGTCCTCCTCACCTCGGGTTGTGTTTGTGTCTTTGTGATGCTCTCTTGTCTCCGGGGTAGAAACAGCACACCAGGCCAGGAGCCAGGCAGTGCAGGTTCTGCTCATTAACCTCCTCCATGTTGCTGGCTTTCGGGTATCTCACGCCTCGTCCAAGCCACTCCTGGCATGGACACAGGGACAAACATGGAAGGGAGTTAGATCTCACTCACCTTACAGGTGAGACACTGAGGCCAGAATGGCTAGAAGCCCCTAATCCACGCATAGACAGCAGGGTGTAGCTACACTTTTGAGGGGCCTCCCGCCTTTTCCTGTGTGTCAGAAGGCAGAAGAATGAGAACGTGGATCCTCAGGAAACAGAGAGGCAGATGCCAGCTTGTTTAAGGAAGCACATCCATTAGTGCTCAGTGTTGCCCTAATCAGGAGAAGACTGCGGTGAAGAAGACTCCTGTGGTAGCAGACAGCCAAACAGAAGCTGCATGAGCTCCCCAAAGGGAGGTGCTGCAAAGATCAGATTGAAGGGGCTCGGTGACCTCAGTGCCTAACCCAAGAGCCCGTGACCTCAGGATCCAAGACTCCTGGCTTCCCATCTGGGAAAGCAGAGAACAAGAAAGTGGGGAGTGCTGGTGTGTGGGAGGGGAGTGGCTTTCACTGATAGAAAAGACCAAAGGACCTCTCATTATTGGCCATCAACCAAAGGTCGCGTGGGGTGTTCCCTGAAATGTGGGTCTGGGCCCCCAGAGGGGCAGTCGAACCAGATGAAAGGCCGCAGCACTTAGAGGGTGGTATGGGAACCTCCTTCTGGGGAAACGAGCCCAGGAAATGGGTGGGGATTGTCCCAGACACTCAGCTGGAATTGATGGGGCAGATCAAAGCTCAGGAAATGGCCCATCACTCAGTTCTGGGCAGCAACATGGACATCTTCATGGACCAGGGGCTGTAGGCCTTTGCATGCTGGGGACCTTGGAGGGCGGGGCCCAGGGAAGTCTCTTGTAGCATGCAAAGCAGATCTGGCCCTTCCTCTCCATAGCTGTGTCTGTGGGCAAGTTACTCGGCACTCCGAGTAGGTTTTTGCATCCTGAGTGGGTTTTCGCATCTGTGTACCGAGAATAGTGACTCCTCCCTCTCGGGCTTGTAAATACTCCCGAAGAGCAGGTATGTGGTATTCCTAATACAAACATAAGGAGGAAGTGGTTTGGAGTCCACATCTTGATTCACTGAGTGGAGCAGTTACTCTACACAGCCCACACTGAATGTGGTTTCCTCTTCTTGTGTGTCTGTGTGTGTATGCGTGTGTGTGTACATGTGTGCTCATGGTAGTTACCTGCCTTTCATTGACCCCGAGGTTCATATCCACTTTGAGGAGCCTGAGACTCTCTCTCAGCCCTGTGCCTTATGCCGAGATGTTCTGGGACCCAGCCAGACACCAGTATACCTGGGCAGACTACAGGGGTGCGTCTCTCATATGGGTGAGGATGGGGTAGGGGTAGTGCCCCTGGAAAATCAAATAATGACGCAAATTACAGAAAATAAAACAAAATTGAGTAATTAGAATTCTCTTCACTTTAGGTTTATCTCCCACAGATTGTCTGAAGTCTTTAATTTCTGATGTTGCCTCGGTATGAGAGCACGGGGTAGGCCTGGGTCCGACAGCAGTGAACCAGCTGGTGAGTTACTTTCTTTAACTGTCTCTAGGTCTTCTCCGAGAGCTCCTTCACTTCCAGACTGGCTGTTGCCGGAATAACTTGAGAATCTCTAAGAGACATTGCTCCAGAGAGAGATTACTCTTCAGGGATCCAGGTGTGGTTCTCTACCAACCCAGTTTTGACCAGCAGCCTCAGCTCACTGGGCCTCAGTTTCCCAGTTATGTTTAGGGTACAGCCATGCCTGCCCTCATCCTACTTGACAGGGTTGATAGAGGCCCGAGGGTGTGATGGGCGTGGAAGAGCTTCCTGAAATGCCAGCTTGATGTGTTCCAATGGGTTTCGCATGAGTGAATTCTGCAACGGCAGGGCATTTACTCCGTGCAAGTCCTATGCTAGGCTTGGGGACCCAGAGATAAGTGGGACCTAGCCTCTGTTTTTAGGAGCTTGCAGTCTGTTCTTTTTTCTGGAAGCTGACTCCCATTCCCTGTGGCTTTTGTGCCCGGTCAGCATACACTGTGCTCCCTGGTGAAGTTCTGGTGGTGGTGTTCTCACTATGCTTGTTCCCCTCATGCTCTCTCCCTCTTTCCACCCCCAAGTTGGCTCTGTAGGAACCTGAGTGGGACAGGCTTCCAGACACCATCTTATCCAGATGGCAGTGGAGGCCACTAAGGCTCAGAGGAGTGAATGACTGACCAAGGCCAGGGCTCCTGCCTGTTGGTTTTTTTTTGAAACATCTTACCAAGAGTTAATGTACACTGATTCTTAATATGTGGGGCATATAGTATAAATATTTTATTCTGAATAAATGATATCTATTAAGCCAAGAAAGGAAAAACAATGAAGCTTTTTGGCGACATTACTTGAAATGCAAACATGCAGGTTTCATCACTGCAAAAAATAGTCTCAATTGTGTTTCTTCATGGAGAACTTCAACTAAACCTGTAATTTCTTCACACCTTCTTTAGGAAGAAAACACAACACAACAAAAACGCAGGAAGAAATTAACAAAAAGCTTTTTGGCTGCTGTGCAGGGACAGCACAGCACGGCGTTGAGAGGCATCCTGACCAGCAGCGGGTCAAACAGCCGGGGCTCACTTTGTGCAGGTCACCAACTTGCTAACTTGTGGTTCTCTAAAAGGGGAAAGCTGCAGCCTGCCGGAAGCCAGAGGGTATGTGCAATGCACAGTGTCATATGCACACACACGCCGTGTTGTATGTGCACACGTACATGTCACATACACACAGGTACAGGGCTGCTATTCCCAGGACAGGATCAGGAAAGATACCTGCTCCAGTGTCCAGCACAGCCATTTCGAAGCATCTAGATATCGTGCCATGAAGACACACAGAAGAGTCTTTTCTAATGGGTCCGACCCCTTTTAGGCTGATGATGATGGTGATTTTGTTCACCGTTCACTGAGTGTCTGATACATGATGCTGGAGATCGGGCTGGCACTGTCAAGTGGGAGAGACAGATTAGAAACATAATAAACAGTAGGATTCAGGTTCAGGATGACTGACTAGAGCCATCAGACACCCACCCCCTCCAGAACGAAGAAAGCAAATTCTGAGGAGACAATCATTCTGGCGACCCAGAGGGACCCTGCCCTCCACGAGCCTCCAGGCTAGAGGCAGAGACAGGTCTCTCCTTCCAGGATAGTAATAATGGCAAGTGTTTGCATCCTCCTTGCCCTGTGAAGGCACACGTGCATGTACCTGTGACAGTGCAGTAGCTGCAGAATCCATTTTTCTTCCAGCAATGAATTGCAAAGCAGAGACCAGAGATGCTCAGCGCTTGAGTGGCCCAGAGCAGTCCCTGTGTCACTAAGGGACTCTGGCTGGGAGGAACAGCTGGCATGGCCCTGGAATTTCACCACTTGCTGGGGCTCAGCAATGGTCCTGGAGGGCCCTTCCCACACCCCCCAAGAACCAGCACCTGGAGAGCAACTCCTTATTGTTCTCAGTCCACGCAGGCCAGAGCAGGACCAACTTCCCCGGGGCCTTCCTGCCCTTTGCTAAGGGAATACTTGGTCCTGGTCCCTGGCTTTCCTCAAAGACTCTCATCGAGTTCTTCCACAGAGGGCACTCACTAGGAGACCTGTGGGCTTTCTGTGGGCTGTGGGCAAGTTTTATTTGACCAGAATTTTTTTCAATAATTTCCATAGCTGCCAGTATTGAAATGTTGGATGTTTTCTTGTTAAAAACAAACAATAAAATCCTTTCCTTTCTTGGAGACTTAGGAAAGCTGGCCACAGGAGGCTGGGCTCCTGAATGACCCTCATTGCTGGCGTGGTTGGTGGACGCCTCACTGCCCTTTAGCCGAGGGCATGTTTGCCCTGGACCCTGCCCAGCCAGCCTCACACATTTTATTTCTTGCCTGGCCCTGTGGCATTTATGTGTGTGACCCATGCTCAACTCTGTCTTTATTTTATAGGTGGGAAAGCTGAGGACCGATTTAAAAGTTATGAAAATTGGAACTCTGAGAGCCTCTGTCTTTTATTCTTTTCAAGCAGCTCCAGGCCCTGTTGGTCAAAAACAGCTGGACCCACAGGAGATGCTGGACCCCACCCCGTACCCACCGTGGAATGTGCCCCCACCCCCTCAACCATTGCATTTTCTCAGATTAAAGATTCCAGGAGGGCGGGGGAGCTTATTTTCCACCCAGTGTCTGGGGCATATTTTCTCCTTCAAGTCATTGCAAGTTCTACATCTCAAGCAATCCAGGGGCTTGGAGGCAAAGCCTGCTTTTCCCGACAGCCCCGGAGTGCTCAGACGCGAGGTTTCCTCTGTTCCGTTTCCATATGCCCCACTCTAGCCTTTGGTCTGAGTGCAGCTTGTCAACATTAAATAACCACCTCTTGTGGTTCCCTCATAACAATTCCTTAGATCTTGGAAGCCTGGCTGTGGAGCGCTGCATATGTATAGATCTAATTTTCACACAACAGGCTGCTTAGCAGATGGGGACCCAGACCAGCCTCCAACGTGTAGCTGAGAGTTAAGACGTGGGAAACTAGGTGGCTTTTAACCAGCCCATATTGCCGCCAGAACTCAACCTTACAGAATTTTCATAGAGGGGGAAAAAAACCTAACCCCCCCCAGCCCCCAGCAAAACCAACAACAACAGACACACACACACACACACACACACACACACACACACAC